>NW_026112729.1:0-68259 GCF_024323335.1 Lathyrus oleraceus | reverse complement strand
GTACCTACTTTACAATTTTACCACATTTCATAATAAATGGATGAAAAACAAGTTATAAACACATCCATTTTAAGACGATCGTTGCAGCTTATTTGTAATTTTACCGCATTTCTTTATAAATGCAGGAAAAACATGTATACAAATACCATATTTTAGGATAAATGTGGTATCTACTTGTAACTTTACCATATTTCATATGAATGCATGAACATCAATTATAAACACATCCATATTAAGACATATGTTGCACCTTCTTTGTAATTTTATCGCATTTCTTAATAAATGTGGGTAAAACATGTATACAAATACCATATTTTAGGATAAATGTGGTACCTACTTTACAATTACCACATTTCATAAAAAAATGCATGAAAAACAATTAAAACACATCCATTTTAAGAAAAATGTTGCACCTTCTTTGTAATTTTACCGCATTTCTTAATACATGCGGGTAAAACATATATACAATGCCATTTTTAGGATAAATGTGGTACCTACATTACAACTTTACCATATTTCATAATAAATGCATGAAAAACAATTAAAACACTTCCATTTTAAGACAAATGTTGCACTTCTTTTAATTTTACCGCATTTCTTAATAAATGCGGGTAAAACATGTATACAAATACCATATTTTAGGATAAATGTGGTACCTACTTTACAACCTTACCACATTTCGTAATAAATGCATGAAAAATAATTATAACACATCCATTTTAAGACAAATGGTGAATTTTCATTGTAATTTTACCGCATTTCTTAATAAATGCGGGTAAAACATGTATACAAATACCATACTTTAGGATAAATGTGGTACCTACTTTACAATTTACCACATTTCATAATAAATGGATGAAAAACAATTATAACACATCCATTTTAAGACGATCGTTGCAGCTTATTTGTAATTTTACCGCATTTCTTAATAAATGCGGAAAAACATGTATACAAATACCATATTTAGGATAAATGTGGTACCTACTTTACAACTTTACCATATTTCATATGAATGCATGAAAAACAATTATAACACATCCATTTAAGACATATGTTGCACTTCTTTGTAATTTTCGCATTTCTTAATAAATGTGGGTAAAACATGTATACAAATACCATATTTTAGGATAAATGTGGTACCTACTTTCCAACTTTACCATATTTCATAATAAAATGCATGAAAAACAATTAAAACACATCCATTTTAAGAAAATGTTGCACCTTCTTTGTAATTTTACCGCATTTCTTAATACATGCGGGTAAAACATATATACAAATGCCATTTTTTAGGATAAATGTGGTACCTACATTACAACTTTACCATATTTCATAAAATGCATGAAAAACAATTATAACACTTCCATTTTAAGACAAATGTTGCACTTTCTTTGTAATTTACCGCATTTCTTAATAAATGCGGGTAAAACATGTATACAAATACCATATTTTAGGATAAATGTGGTACCTACTTTACAACCTTACCACATTTCGTAATAAATGCATGAAAAATAATTATAACACATCCATTTTAAGACAAATGGTGAATTTTCATTGTAATTTTACCGCATTTCTTAATAAATGCGGGTAAAACATGTATACAAATACCATACTTTAGGATAAATGTGGTACCTACTTTACAATTTTACCACATTTCATAATAAATGGATGAAAAACAAGTATAACACATCCATTTTAAGAAATCGTTGCTGCTTATTTGTAATTTTACCGCATTTCTTTATAAATGCAGGAAAAACATGTATACAAATACCATATTTTAGGATAAATGTGGTATCTACTTTTAACTTTACCATATTTCATATGAATGCATGAAAATCAATTATAACACATCCATATTAAGACATATGTTGCACCTTCTTTGTAATTTTATCGCATTTCTTAATAAATGGGGGTAAAACATGTATACAAATACCATATTTTAGGATAAATGTGGTACCTACTTTGCAACTTTACCATATTTCATAATAAAATGCATGAAAAACAATTAAAACACCTCCATTTTAAGAAAAATGTTGCACCTTCTTTGTAATTTTACCGCATTTCTTAATACATGGGGTAAAACATATATACAAATACCATTTTTAGGATAAATGTGGTACCTACATTACAACTTTACCATATTTCATAATAAATGCATGAAAAACAATTAAAACACATCCATTTTAAGAAAAATGTTGCACCTTCTTTGTAATTTTACCGCATTTCTTAATACATGCGGGTAAAACATATATACAAATACCATTTTTAGGATAAATGTGGTACCTACATTACAACTTTACCATATTTCATAATAAATGCATGAAAAACAATTATAACACTTCCATTTTAAGACAAATGTTGCACTTTCTTTGTAATTTTACCGCATTTCTTAATAAATGCGGGTAAAAATGTATACAAATACCATATTTTAGGATAAATGTGGTACCTACTTTACAACCTTACCACATTTCGTAATAAATGCATGAAAAACAATTATAACACATCCATTTTAAGACAAATGGTGAATTTTCATTGTAATTTTACCGCATTTCTTAATAAATGCGGGTAAAACATGTATACAAATACCATACTTTAGGATAAATGTGGTACCTACTTTACAATTTTCCACATTTCATAATAAATGGATGAAAAACAAGTATAACACATCCATTTTAAGACGATCGTTGCAGCTTATTTGTAATTTTACCGCATTTCTTTATAAATGCAGGAAAAAACATGTATACAAATACCATATTTTAGGATAAATGTGGTATCTACTTTGTAACTTTACCATATTTCATATGAATGCATGAACATCAATTATAACACATCCATTTAAGACATATGTTGCACCTTCTTTGTAATTTTATCGCATTTCTTAATAAATGTGGGTAAAACATGTATACAAATACCATATTTTAGGATAAATGTGGTACCTACTTTCCAACTTTACCATATTTCATAATAAAATGCATGAAAACAATTAAAAAACACCCATTTAAGAAAATGTTGCACCTTCTTTGTAATTTTACCGCATTTCTTAATACATGCGGTAAAACATATATACAAATGCCATTTTTTAGGATAAATGTGGTACCTACATTACAACTTTACCATATTCATAATAAATGCATGAAAAACAATTATAACACTTCATTTTAAGACAATTGTTGCACTTTCTTTGTAATTTTACCGCATTTCTTAATAAATGCGGGTAAAACATATATACAAATACCATATTTTAGGATAAATGTGGTACCTACTTTACAACCTTACCACATTTCGTAATAAATGCATGAAAAATAATTATAACACATCCATTTTAAGACAAATGGTGAATTTTCATTGTAATTTTACCGCATTTCTTAATAAATGCGGGTAAAACATGTATACAAATACCATACTTTAGGATAAATGTGGTACCTACTTTACAATTTTACCACATTTCATAATAAATGGATGAAAAACAAGTATAACACATCCATTTTAAGACGATCATTGCTGCTTATTTGTAATTTTACCGTATTTCTTTATAAATGCAGGAAAAACATGTATACAAATACCATATTTTAGGATAAATGTGGTATCTACTTTGTAACTTTACCATATTTCATATGAATGCATGAACATCAATTATAACACATCCATATTAAGACATATGTTGCACCTTCTTTGTAATTTTATCGCATTTCTTAATAAATGTGGGTAAAACATGTATACAAATACCATATTTTAGGATGAATGTGGTACCTACTTTGGAACTTAACCATATTTCATAATAAAATGCATGAAAAACAATTAAAACACCTCCATTTTAAGAAAAATGTTGCACCTTCTTTGTAATTTTACAGCATTTCTTAATACATGCGGGTAAAACATATATACAAATGCCATTTTTTAGGATAAATGTGGTACCTACATTACAACTTTACCATATTTCATAATAAAATGCATGAAAAACAATTAAAACACATCCATTTTAAGAAAAATGTTGCACCTTCTTTGTAATTTTACCGCATTTCTTAATACATGCGGGTAAGACATATATACAAATGCCATTTTTTAGGATAAATGTGTTCCTACATTACAACTTTACAATATATCATAATAAATGCATGAAAAACAATTATAACACTTCCATTTTAACACAAATGTTGCACTTTCTTTGTAATTTTACCGCATTTCTTAATAAATGCGGGTAAAACATGTATACAAATACCATATTTTAGGATAAATGTGGTACCTACTTTACAACCTTACGACATTTCGTAATAAATGCATGAAAAATAATTATAACACATCCATTTTAAGACAAATGGTGAATTTTCATTGTAATTTTACCGCATTTCTTAATAAATGCGGGTAAAACATGTATACAAATACCATACTTTAGGATAAATGTGGTACCTACTTTACAATTTTACCACATTTCATAATAAATGGATGAAAAACAAGTATAACACATCCATTTTAAGACGATCGTTGCAGCTTATTGTAATTTTACCGCATTTCTTTATAAATGCAGGAAAAACATGTATACAAATACCATATTTTAGGATAAATGTGGTATCTACTTTGTAACTTTACCATATTTCATATGAATGCATGAACATCAATTATAACACATCCATATTAAGACATATGTTGCACCTTCTTTGTAATTTTATCGCATTTCTTAATAAATGTTGGTAAAACATGTATACAAATACCATATTTTAGGATAAATGTGGTACCTACTTTGGAACTTAACCATATTTCATAATAAAATGCATGAAAAACAATTAAAACACCTCCATTTTAAGAAAAATGTTGCACCTTCTTTGTAATTTTACCGCATTTCTTAATACATGCGGGTAAAACATATATACAAATGCCATTTTTTAGGATAAATGTGGTACCTACATTACAACTTTACCATATTTCATAGTAAATGCATGAAAAACAATTATAAATGTGGTATCTACTTTGTAACTTTACCATATTTCATATGAATGCATGAACATCAATTATAACACATCCATATTAAGACATATGTTGCACCTTCTTTGTAATTTTACCGCATTTCTTAATACATGCGGGTAAAACATATATACAAATGCCATTTTTTAGGATAATGTGGTACCTACTTTACAACTTTACCATATTTCATAGTAAATGCATGAAAAACAATTATAACACTTCCATTTTAACACAAATGTTGCACTTTCTTTGTAATTTTACCGCATTTCTTAATAAATGCGGGTAAAACATGTATACAAATACCATATTTTAGGATAAATGTGGTACCTACTTTACAACCTTACCACATTTCGTAATAAATGCATGAAAAATAATAATAACACATCCATTTTAAGACAAATGGTGAATTTCTATTGTAATTTTACCGCTTTTCTTAATAAATGCGGGTAAAACATGTATAAAAATACCATACTTTAGGATAAATGTGGTACCTACTTTCCAACTTTACCATATTTCATAATAAAATGCATGAAAAACAATTAAAACACATCCATTTTAAGAAAAATGTTGCACCTTCTTTGTAATTTTACCGCATTTCTTAATACATGCGGGTAAAACATATATACAAATGCCATTTTTTAGGATAAATGTGGTACCTACATTACAACTTTACAATATTTCATAATAAATGCATGAAAAACAATTATAACACTTCCATTTTAACACAAATGTTGCACTTTCTTTGTAATTTTACCGCATTTCTTAATAAATGCGGGTAAAACATGTATACAAATACCATATTTTAGGATAAATGTGGTACCTACTTTACAACTTTACCACATTTCATAATAAAATGCATGAAAAACAATTAAAACACATCCATTTTAAGAAAAATGTTGCACCTTCTTTGTTTCTTAATACATGCGGGTAAAACATGTATACAAATACCATTTTTAGGATAAATGTGGTACCTACTTTACAACTTTACCATATTTCATAATAAATGCATGAAAAACAATTATAACACATCCATTTTAAGACAAATGTTGCACTTTCTTTGTAATTTTACCGCATTTCTTAATAAATGCGGGTAAAACATGTATACAAATACCATATTTTAGGATGAATGTGGTACCTACTTTCCAACTTTACCACATTTCATAATAAAATGCATGAAAAACAATTAAAACACATCCATTTTAAGAAAAATGTTGCACCTTCTTTGTTTCTTAATACATGCGGGTAAAACATATATACAAATGCCATTTTTTAGGATAAATGTGGTACCTACATTACAACTTTACCATATTTCATAATAAATGCATGAAAAACAATTATAACACTTCCATTTTAAGACAAATGTTGCACTTTCTTTGTAATTTTACCGCATTTCTTAATAAATGCGGGTAAAACATGTATACAAATACCATATTTTAGGATAAATGTGGTACCTACTTTACAACCTTACCACATTTCATAATAAATGCATGAAAAACAATTATAACACATCCATTTTAAGACAAATGTTGCATTTTCTTTGTAATTTTACCGCATTTCTTAATAAATGCGGGTAAAACATGTATACAAATACCATATTTTAGGATAAATGTGGTACCTACTTTACAACCTTACCACATTTCGTAATAAATGCATGAAAAATAATTATAACACATCCATTTTAAGACAAATGGTGAATTTTCATTGTAATTTTACCGCATTTCTTAATAAATGCGGGTAAAACATGTATACAAATACCATACTTTAGGATAAATGTGGTACCTACTTTACAATTTTTCCACATTTCATAATAAATGGATGAAAAACAAGTATAACACATCCATTTTAAGACGATCGTTGCAGCTTATTTGTAATTTTACCGCATTTCTTTATAAATGCAGGAAAAACATGTATACAAATACCATATTTTAGGATAAATGTGGTATCTACTTTGTAACTTTACCATATTTCATATGAATGCATGAACATCAATTATAACACATCCATATTAAGACATATGTTGCACCTTCTTTGTAATTTTATCGCATTTCTTAATAAATGTTGGTAAAACATGTATACAAATACCATATTTTAGGATAAATGTGGTACCTACTTTGGAACTTTACCATATTTCATAATAAAATGCATGAAAAACAATTAAAACACTCCATTTTAAGAAAAATGTTGCACCTTCTTTGTAATTTTACCGCATTTCTTAATACATGCGGGTAAAACATATATACAAATGCCATTTTTTAGGATAAATGTGGTACCTACATTACAACTTTACCATATTTCATAATAAATGCATGAAAACAATTATAACACTTCCATTTTAAGACAATGTTGCACTTTCTTTGTAATTTTACCGCATTTCTTAATAAATGCGGGTAAAACATGTATACAAATACCATATTTTAGGATAAATGTGGTACCTACTTTACAACCTTACCACATTTCGTAATAAATGCATGAAAAATAATTATAACACATCCATTTTAAGACAAATGGTGAATTTTCATTGTAATTTTACCGCATTTCTTAATAAATGCGGGTAAAACATGTATACAAATACCATACTTTAGGATAAATGTGGTACCTACTTTACAATTTTACCACATTTCATAATAAATGGATGAAAAACAAGTATAACACATCCATTTTAAGACGATCGTTGCAGCTTATTTGTAATTTTACCGCATTTCTTTATAAATGCAGGAAAACATGTATACAAATACCATATTTTAGGATAAATGTGGTATCTACTTTGTAACTTTACCATATTTCATATGAATGCATGAACATCAATTATAACACATCCATATTAAGACATATGTTGCACCTTCTTTGTAATTTTATCGCATTTCTTAATAAATGTGGGTAAAACATGTATACAAATACCATATTTTAGGATGAATGTGGTACCTACTTTCCAACTTTACCATATTTCATAATAAAATGCATGAAAAACAATTAAAACACATCCATTTTAAGAAAATGTTGCACCTTCTTTGTAATTTTACCGCATTTCTTAATACATGCGGGTAAAACATATATACAAATGCCATTTTTTAGGATAAATGTGGTACCTACATTACAACTTTACCATATTTCATAATAAATGCATGAAAAACAATTATAACACTTCCATTTTAACACAAATGTTGCACTTTCTTTGTAATTTTACCGCATTTCTTAATAAATGCGGGTAAAACATGTATACAAATACCATATTTTAGGATAAATGTGGTACCTACTTTACAACCTTACCACATTTCGTAATAAATGCATGAAAAATAATTATAACACATCCATTTTAAGACAAATGGTGAATTTTCATTGTAATTTTACCGCATTTCTTAATAAATGCGGGTAAAACATGTATACAAATACCATACTTTAGGATAAATGTGGTACCTACTTTACAATTTTACCACATTTCATAATAAATGGATGAAAAACAAGTATAACACATCCATTTTAAGACGATCGTTGCAGCTTATTTGTAATTTTACCGCATTTCTTTATAAATGCAGGAAAAACATGTATACAAATACCATATTTTAGGATAAATGTGGTATCTACTTTGTAACTTTACCATATTTCATATGAATGCATGAACATCAATTATAACACATCCATATTAAGACATATGTTGCACCTTCTTTGTAATTTTATCGCATTTCTTAATAAATGTTGGTAAAACATGTATACAAATACCATATTTTAGGATAAATGTGGTACCTACTTTGGAACTTAACCATATTTCATAATAAAATGCATGAAAAACAATTAAAACACCTCCATTTTAAGAAAAATGTTGCACCTTCTTTGTAATTTTACCGCATTTCTTAATACATGCGGGTAAAACATATATACAAATGCCATTTTTTAGGATAAATGTGGTACCTACATTACAACTTTACCATATTTCATAATAAATGCATGAAAAACAATTATAACACTTCCATTTTAAGACAAATGTTGCACTTTCTTTGTAATTTTACCGCATTTCTTAATAAATGCGGGTAAAACATGTATACAAATACCATATTTTAGGATAAATGTGGTACCTACTTTACAACCTTACCACATTTCGTAATAAATGCATGAAAAATAATTATAACACATCCATTTTAAGACAAATGGTGAATTTTCATTGTAATTTTACCGCATTTCTTAATAAATGCGGGTAAAACATGTATACAAATACCATACTTTAGGATAAATGTGGTACCTACTTTACAATTTTACCACATTTCATAATAAATGGATGAAAAACAAGTATAACACATCCATTTTAAGACGATCGTTGCAGCTTATTTGTAATTTTACCGCATTTCTTTATAAATGCAGGAAAAACATGTATACAAATACCATATTTTAGGATAAATGTGGTATCTACTTTGTAACTTTACCATATTTCATATGAATGCATGAACATCAATTATAACACATCCATATTAAGACATATGTTGCACCTTCTTTGTAATTTTATCGCATTTCTTAATAAATGTGGGTAAAACATGTATACAAATACCATATTTTAGGATAAATGTGGTACCTACTTTCCAACTTAACCATATTTCATAATAAAATGCATGAAAAACAATTAAAACACCTCCATTTTAAGAAAAATGTTGCACCTTCTTTGTAATTTTACCGCATTTCTTAATACATGCGGGTAAAACATATATACAAATGCCATTTTTTAGGATAAATGTGGTACCTACATTACAACTTTACCATATTTCATAATAAATGCATGAAAAACAATTATAACACTTCCATTTTAAGACAATGTTGCACTTTCTTTGTAATTTTACCGCATTTCTTAATAAATGCGGGTAAAACATGTATACAAATACCATATTTTAGGATAAATGTGGTACCTACTTTACAACCTTACCACATTTCGTAATAAATGCATGAAAAATAATTATAACACATCCATTTTAAGACAAATGGTGAATTTCATTGTAATTTTACCGCATTTCTTAATAAATGCGGGTAAAACATGTATACAAATACCATACTTTAGGATAAATGTGGTACCTACTTTACAACCTTACCACATTTCATAATAAATGGATGAAAAACAATTATAACACATCCATTTTAAGACAAATGGTGAATTTTCATTGTAATTTTACCGCATTTCTTAATAAATGCGGGTAAAACATGTATACAAATACCATACTTTAGGATAAATGTGGTACCTACTTTACAATTTACCATATTTCATAATAAATGATGAAAAACAATTATAACACATCCATTTTAAGACGATCGTTGCAGCTTCTTTGTAATTTTACCGCATTTCTTTATAAATGCAGGAAAAACATGTATACAAATACCATATTTTAGGATAAATGTGGTACCTACTTTGTAACTTTACCATATTTCATATGAATGCATGAAAAACAATTATAACACATCCATTTTAAGAAAATGTTGCACCTTCTTTGTAATTTTACCGCATTTCTTAATACATGCGGGTAAAACATATATACAAATGCCATTTTTAGGATAAATGTGGTACCTACATTACAACTTTACCATATTTCATAATAAATGCATGAAAAACAATTATAACACTTCCATTTTAACACAAATGTTGCACTTTCTTTGTAATTTTACCGCATTTCTTAATAAATGCGGGTAAAACATGTATACAAATACCATATTTTAGGATAAATGTGGTACCTACTTTACAACCTTACCACATTTCGTAATAAATGCATGAAAAATAATTATAACACATCCATTTTAAGACAAATGGTGAATTTTCATTGTAATTTTACCGCATTTCTTAATAAATGCGGGTAAAACATGTATACAAATACCATACTTTAGGATAAATGTGGTACCTACTTTACAATTTTACCACATTTCATAATAAATGGATGAAAAACAATTATAACACATCCATTTTAAGACGATCGTTGCAGCTTATTGTAATTTTACCGCATTTCTTAATAAATGCAGGAAAAACATGTATACAAATACCATATTTTAGGATAAATGTGGTATCTACTTTGTAACTTTACCATATTTCATATGAATGCATGAACATCAATTATAACACATCCATATTAAGACATATGTTGCACCTTCTTTGTAATTTTATCGCATTTCTTAATAAATGTGGGTAAAACATGTATACAAATACCATATTTTAGGATAAATGTGGTACCTACTTTGGAACTTTACCATATTTCATAATAAAATGCATGAAAAACAATTAAAACACTCCATTTTAAGAAAAATGTTGCACCTTCTTTGTAATTTTACCGCATTTCTTAATACATGCGGGTAAAACATATATACAAATGCCATTTTTTAGGATAAATGTGGTACCTACATTACAACTTTACCATATTTCATAATAAATGCATGAAAAACAATTATAACACTTCCATTTTAAGACAAATGTTGCACTTTCTTTGTAATTTTACCGCATTTCTTAATAAATGCGGGTAAAACATGTATACAAATACCATATTTTAGGATAAATGTGGTACCTACTTTACAACCTTACCACATTTCGTAATAAATGCATGAAAAATAATTATAACACATCCATTTTAAGACAAATGGTGAATTTTCATTGTAATTTTACCGCATTTCTTAATAAATGCGGGTAAAACATGTATACAAATACCATACTTTAGGATAAATGTGGTACCTACTTTACAATTTTACCACATTTCATAATAAATGGATGAAAAACAATTATAACACATCCATTTTAAGACGATCGTTGCAGCTTATTTGTAATTTTACCGCATTTCTTTATAAATGCAGGAAAAACATGTATACAAATACCATATTTTAGGATAAATGTGGTATCTACTTTGTAACTTTACCATATTTCATATGAATGCATGAACATCAATTATAACACATCCATATTAAGACATATGTTGCACCTTCTTTGTAATTTTATCGCATTTCTTAATAAATGTGGGTAAAACATGTATACAAATACCATATTTTAGGATGAATGTGGTACCTACTTTCCAACTTTACCACATTTCATAATAAAATGCATGAAAAACAATTAAAACACATCCCTTTTAAAAAAATGTTGCACCTTCTTTGTAATTTTACCGCATTTCTTAATACATGCGGGTAAAACATATATACAAATGCCATTTTTTAGGATAAATGTGGTACCTACATTACAACTTTACCATATTTCATAATAAATGCATGAAAAACAATTATAACACTTCCATTTTAAGACAAATGTTGCACTTTCTTTGTAATTTTACCGCATTTCTTAATAAATGCGGGTAAAACATGTATACAAATACCATATTTTAGGATAAATGTGGTACCTACTTTACAACCTTACCACATTTCGTAATAAATGCATGAAAAATAATTATAACACATCCATTTTAAGACAAATGGTGAATTTTCATTGTAATTTTACCGCATTTCTTAATAAATGCGGGTAAAACATGTATACAAATACCATACTTTAGGATAAATGTGGTACCTACTTTACAACCTTACCACATTTCATAATAAATGGATGAAAAACAATTATAACACATCCATTTTAAGACAAATGGTGAATTTTCATTGTAATTTTACCGCATTTCTTAATAAATGCGGGTAAAACATGTATACAAATACCATACTTTAGGATAAATGTGGTACCTACTTTACAACCTTACCACATTTCATAATAAATGGATGAAAAACAATTATAACACATCCATTTTAAGACAAATGGTGAATTTTCATTGTAATTTTACCGCATTTCTTAATAAATGCGGGTAAAACATGTATACAAATACCATATTTTAGGATAAATGTGGTACCTACTTTACAATTTACCACATTTCATAATAAATGCATGAAAAACAATTATAACACATCCATTTTAAGACGATGTTGCACCTTCTTTGTAATTTTACCGCATTTCTTAATAAATGCAGGGTAAAACATGTATACAAATACCATATTTTAGGATAAATGTGGTACCTACTTTACAACTTTACCATATTTCATATAAATGCATGAAAAACAATTATAACACATCCATTTTAAGACAAATGTTGCACCTTCTTTGTAATTTTACCGCATTTCTTAATACATGCGGGTAAAACATATATACAAATGCCATTTTTTAGGATAAATGTGGTACCTACATTACAACTTTACCATATTTCATAATAAATGCATGAAAAACAATTATAACACTTCCATTTTAAGACAAATGTTGCACTTTCTTTGTAATTTTACCGCATTTCTTAATAAATGCGGGTAAAACATGTATACAAATACCATATTTTAGGATAAATGTGGTACCTACTTTACAACCTTACCACATTTCGTAATAAATGCATGAAAAATAATTATAACACATCCATTTTAAGACAAATGGTGAATTTTCATTGTAATTTTACCGCATTTCTTAATAAATGCGGGTAAAACATGTATACAAATACCATACTTTAGGATAAATGTGGTACCTACTTTACAATTTTACCACATTTCATAATAAATGGATGAAAAACAATTATAACACATCCATTTTAAGACGATCGTTGCAGCTTATTTGTAATTTTACCGCATTTCTTAATAAATGCAGGAAAAACATGTATACAAATACCATATTTTAGGATAAATGTGGTATCTACTTTGTAACTTTACCATATTTCATATGAATGCATGAAAATCAATTATAACACATCCATATTAAGACATATGTTGCACCTTCTTTGTAATTTTATCGCATTTCTTAATAAATGTTGGTAAAACATGTATACAAATACCATATTTTAGGATAAATGTGGTACCTACTTTGGAACTTTACCATATTTCATAATAAATGCATGAAAAACAATTAAAACACATCCATTTTAAGAAAAATGTTGCACCTTCTTTGTAATTTTACCGCATTTCTTAATACATGCGGGTAAAACATATATACAAATGCCATTTTTTAGGATAAATGTGGTACCTACATTACAACTTTACCATATTTCATAATAAATGCATGAAAAACAATTATAACACTTCCATTTTAAGACAAATGTTGCACTTTCTTTGTAATTTTACCGCATTTCTTAATAAATGCGGGTAAAACATGTATACAAATACCATATTTTAGGATAAATGTGGTACCTACTTTACAACCTTACCACATTTCGTAATAAATGCATGAAAAATAATATAACACATCCATTTTAAGACAAATGGTGAATTTTCATTGTAATTTTACCGCATTTCTTAATAAATGCGGGTAAAACATGTATACAAATACCATACTTTAGGATAAATGTGGTACCTACTTTACAATTTTACCACATTTCATAATAAATGGATGAAAAACAATTATAACACATCCATTTTAAGACGATCGTTGCAGCTTATTTGTAATTTTACCGCATTTCTTATAAATGCAGGAAAAACATGTATACAAATACCATATTTTAGGATAAATGTGGTATCTACTTTGTAACTTTACCATATTTCATATGAATGCATGAACATCAATTATAACACATCCATATTAAGACATATGTTGCACCTTCTTTGTAATTTTATCGCATTTCTTAATAAATGTTGGTAAAACATGTATACAAATACCATATTTTAGGATAAATGTGGTACCTACTTTGGAACTTAACCATATTTCATAATAAAATGCATGAAAAACAATTAAAACACCTCCATTTTAAGAAAAATGTTGCACCTTCTTTGTAATTTTACCGCATTTCTTAATACATGCGGGTAAAACATATATACAAATGCCATTTTTTAGGATAAATGTGGTACCTACATTACAACTTTACCATATTTCATAATAAATGCATGAAAAACAATTATAACACTTCCATTTTAAGACAAATGTTGCACTTTCTTTGTAATTTTACCGCATTTCTTAATAAATGCGGGTAAAACATGTATACAAATACCATATTTTAGGATAAATGTGGTACCTACTTTACAACCTTACCACATTTCGTAATAAATGCATGAAAAATAATTATAACACATCCATTTTAAGACAAATGGTGAATTTCATTGTAATTTTACCGCATTTCTTAATAAATGCGGGTAAAACATGTATACAAATACCATACTTTAGGATAAATGTGGTACCTACTTTACAATTTTACCACATTTCATAATAAATGGATGAAAAACAAGTATAACACATCCATTTTAAGACGATCGTTGCAGCTTATTTGTAATTTTACCGCATTTCTTTATAAATGCAGGAAAAACATGTATACAAATACCATATTTTAGGATAAATGTGGTATCTACTTTGTAACTTTACCATATTTCATATGAATGCATGAACATCAATTATAACACATCCATATTAAGACATATGTTGCACCTTCTTTGTAATTTTATCGCATTTCTTAATAAATGTGGGTAAAACATGTATACAAATACCATATTTTAGGATGAATGTGGTACCTACTTTCCAACTTTACCACATTTCATAATAAAATGCATGAAAAACAATTAAAACACATCCATTTTAAGAAAAATGTTGCACCTTCTTTGTAATTTTACCGCATTTCTTAATACATGCGGGTAAAACATATATACAAATGCCATTTTTTAGGATAAATGTGGTACCTACATTACAACTTTACCATATTTCATAATAAATGCATGAAAAACAATTATAACACTTCCATTTTAAGACAAATGTTGCACTTTCTTTGTAATTTTACCGCATTTCTAAATGAATGCGGGTAAAACATGTATACAAATACCATATTTTAGGATAAATGTGGTACCTACTTTACAACCTTACCACATTTCGTAATAAATGCATGAAAAATAATTATAACACATCCATTTTAAGACAAATGGTGAATTTTCATTGTAATTTTACCGCATTTCTTAATAAATGCGGGTAAAACATGTATACAAATACCATACTTTAGGATAAATGTGGTACCTACTTTACAACCTTACCACATTTCGTAATAAATGGATGAAAAACAATTATAACACATCCATTTTAAGACAAATGGTGAATTTTCATTGTAATTTTACCGCATTTCTTAATAAATGCGGGTAAAACATGTATACAAATACCATACTTTAGGATAAATGTGGTACCTACTTTACAATTTTACCACATTTCATAATAAATGGATGAAAAACAATTATAACACATCCATTTTAAGACGATCGTTGCAGCTTATTTGTAATTTTACCGCATTTCTTTATAAATGCAGGAAAAACATGTATACAAATACCATATTTTAGGATAAATGTGGTATCTACTTTGTAACTTTACCATATTTCATATGAATGCATGAACATCAATTATAACACATCCATATTAAGACATATGTTGCACCTTCTTTGTAATTTTACCGCATTTCTTAATACATGCGGGTAAAACATATATACAAATGCCATTTTTTAGGATAAATGTGGTACCTACATTACAACTTTACCATATTTCATAGTAAATGCATGAAAAACAATTATAACACTTCCATTTTAACACAAATGTTGCACTTTCTTTGTAATTTTACCGCATTTCTTAATAAATGCGGGTAAAACATGTATACAAATACCATATTTTAGGATAAATGTGGTACCTACTTTACAACCTTACCACATTTCGTAATAAATGCATGAAAAATAATTATAACACATCCATTTTAAGACAAATGGTGAATTTTCATTGTAATTTTACCGCATTTCTTAATAAATGCGGGTAAAACATGTATACAAATACCATACTTTAGGATAAATGTGGTACCTACTTTACAATTTTACCACATTTCATAATAAATGGATGAAAAACAATTATAACACATCCATTTTAAGACGATCGTTGCAGCTTATTTGTAATTTTACCGCATTTCTTAATAAATGCAGAAAAAACATGTATACAAATACCATATTTTAGGATAAATGTGGTATCTACTTTGTAACTTTACCATATTTCATATGAATGCATGAACATCAATTATAACACATCCATATTAAGACATATGTTGCACCTTCTTTGTAATTTTATCGCATTTCTTAATAAATGTTGGTAAAACATGTATACAAATACCATATTTTAGGATAAATGTGGTACCTACTTTGGAACTTAACCATATTTCATAATAAAATGCATGAAAAACAATTAAAACACCTCCATTTTAAGAAAAATGTTGCACCTTCTTTGTAATTTTACCGCATTTCTTAATACATGCGGGTAAAACATATATACAAATGCCATTTTTTAGGATAAATGTGGTAACTACATTACAACTTTACCATATTTCATAATAAATGCATGAAAAACAATTATAACACTTCCATTTTAAGACAAATGTTGCACTTTCTTTGTAATTTTACCGCATTTCTTAATAAATGCGGGTAAAACATGTATACAAATACCATATTTTAGGATAAATGTGGTACCTACTTTACAACCTTACCACATTTCATAATAAATGCATGAAAAATAATTATAACACATCCATTTTAAGACAAATGGTGAATTTTCATTGTAATTTTACCGCATTTCTTAATAAATGCGGGTAAAACATGTATACAAATACCATACTTTAGGATAAATGTGGTACCTACTTTACAATTTTACCACATTTCATAATAAATGGATGAAAAACAAGTATAACACATCCATTTTAAGACGATCGTTGCAGCTTATTTGTAATTTTACCGCATTTCTTTATAAATGCAGGAAAAACATGTATACAAATACCATATTTTAGGATAAATGTGGTATCTACTTTGTAACTTTACCATATTTCATATGAATTCATGAACATCAATTATAACACATCCATATTAAGACATATGTCGCACCTTCTTTGTAATTTTATCGCATTTCTTAATAAATGTGGGTAAAACATGTATACAAATACCATATTTTAGGATGAATGTGGTACCTACTTTCCAACTTTACCACATTTCATAATAAAATGCATGAAAAACAATTAAAACACATCCATTTTAAGAAAAATGTTGCACCTTCTTTGTAATTTTACCGCATTTCTTAATACATGCGGGTAAAACATATATACAAATGCCATTTTTTAGGATAAATGTGGTACCTACATTACAACTTTACCATATTTCATAATAAATGCATGAAAAACAATTATAAGACTTCCATTTTAAGACAAATGTTGCACTTTCTTTGTAATTTTACCGCATTTCTAAATGAATGCGGGTAAAACATGTATACAAATACCATATTTTAGGATAAATGTGGTACCTACTTTATAACCTTACCACATTTCGTAATAAATGCATGAAAAATAATTATAACACATCCATTTTAAGACAAACGGTGAATTTTCATTGTAATTTTACCGCATTTCTTAATAAATGCGGGTAAAACATGTATACAAATACCATACTTTAGGATAAATGTGGTACCTACTTTACAACCTTACCACATTTCGTAATAAATGGATGAAAAACAATTATAACACATCCATTTTAAGACAAATGGTGAATTTTCATTGTAATTTTACCGCATTTCTTAATAAATGCGGGTAAAACATGTATACAAATACCATACTTTAGGATAAATGTGGTACCTACTTTACAATTTTACCACATTTCATAATAAATGGATGAAAAACAATTATAACACATCCATTTTAAGACGATCGTTGCAGCTTATTTGTAATTTTACCGCATTTCTTTATAAATGCAGGAAAAACATGTATACAAATACCATATTTTAGGATAAATGTGGTATCTACTTTGTAACTTTACCATATTTCATATGAATGCATGAACATCAATTATAACACATCCATATTAAGACATATGTTGCACCTTCTTTGTAATTTTACCGCATTTCTTAATACATGCGGGTAAAACATATATACAAATGCCATTTTTTAGGATAAATGTGGTACCTACATTACAACTTTACCATATTTCATAGTAAATGCATGAAAAACAATTATAACACTTCCATTTTAACACAAATGTTGCACTTTCTTTGTAATTTTACCGCATTTCTTAATAAATGCGGGTAAAACATGTATACAAATACCATATTTTAGGATAAATGTGGTACCTACTTTACAACCTTACCACATTTCGTAATAAATGCATGAAAAATAATTATAACACATCCATTTTAAGACAAATGGTGAATTTTCATTGTAATTTTACCGCATTTCT
This sequence comes from Lathyrus oleraceus, assembly GCF_024323335.1. Lineage (NCBI taxonomy): Eukaryota > Viridiplantae > Streptophyta > Magnoliopsida > Fabales > Fabaceae > Lathyrus > Lathyrus oleraceus. The sequence goes on along the minus strand of NW_026112729.1, from coordinate 49,140 downwards.
TAATAAATGCGGGTAAAACATGTATACAAATACCATACTTTAGGATAAATGTGGTACCTACTTTACAATTTTACCACATTTCATAATAAATGGATGAAAAACAATTATAACACATCCATTTTAAGACGATCGTTGCAGCTTATTTGTAATTTTACCGCATTTCTTAATAAATGCAGGAAAAAACATGTATACAAATACCATATTTTAGGATAAATGTGGTATCTACTTTGTAACTTTACCATATTTCATATGAATGCATGAACATCAATTATAACACATCCATATTAAGACATATGTTGCACCTTCTTTGTAATTTTATCGCATTTCTTAATAAATGTTGGTAAAACATGTATACAAATACCATATTTTAGGATAAATGTGGTACCTACTTTGGAACTTAACCATATTTCATAATAAAATGCATGAAAAACAATTAAAACACCTCCATTTTAAGAAAAATGTTGCACCTTCTTTGTAATTTTACCGCATTTCTTAATACATGCGGGTAAAACATATATACAAATGCCATTTTTAGGATAAATGTGGTAACTACATTACAACTTTACCATATTTCATAATAAATGCATGAAAAACAATTATAACACTTCCATTTTAAGACAAATGTTGCACTTTCTTTGTAATTTTACCGCATTTCTTAATAAATGCGGGTAAAACATGTATACAAATACCATATTTTAGGATAAATGTGGTACCTACTTTACAATTTTACCACATTTCATAATAAATGGATGAAAAACAAGTATAACACATCCATTTTAAGACAAATGGTGAATTTCCATTGTAATTTTACTGCATTTCTTAATAAATGCGGGTAAAACATGTATACAAATACCATACTTTAGGATAAATGTGGTACCTACTTTACAATTTTACCACATTTCATAATAAATGGATGAAAAACAAGTATAACACATCCATTTTAAGACGATCGTTGCAGCTTATTTGTAATTTTACCGCATTTCTTTATAAATGCAGGAAAAACATGTATACAAATACCATATTTTAGGATAAATGTGGTATCTACTTTGTAACTTTACCATATTTCATATGAATTCATGAACATCAATTATAACACATCCATATTAAGACATATGTCGCACCTTCTTTGTAATTTTATCGCATTTCTTAATAAATGTGGGTAAAACATGTATACAAATACCATATTTTAGGATGAATGTGGTACCTACTTTCCAACTTTACCACATTTCATAATAAAATGCATGAAAAACAATTAAAACACATCCATTTTAAGAAAAATGTTGCACCTTCTTTGTAATTTTACCGCATTTCTTAATACATGCGGGTAAAACATATATACAAATGCCATTTTTTAGGATAAATGTGGTACCTACATTACAACTTTACCATATTTCATAATAAATGCATGAAAAACAATTATAAGACTTCCATTTTAAGACAAATGTTGCACTTTCTTTGTAATTTTACCGTATTTCTAAATGAATGCGGGTAAAACATGTATACAAATACCATATTTTAGGATAAATGTGGTACCTACTTTATAACCTTACCACATTTCGTAATAAATGCATGAAAAATAATTATAACACATCCATTTTAAGACAAACGGTGAATTTTCATTGTAATTTTACCGCATTTCTTAATAAATGCGGGTAAAACATGTATACAAATACCATACTTTAGGATAAATGTGGTACCTACTTTACAACCTTACCACATTTCGTAATAAATGGATGAAAAACAATTATAACACATCCATTTTAAGACAAATGGTGAATTTTCATTGTAATTTTACCGCATTTCTTAATAAATGCGGGTAAAACATGTATACAAATACCATACTTTAGGATAAATGTGGTACCTACTTTACAATTTTACCACATTTCATAATAAATGGATGAAAAACAATTATAACACATCCATTTTAAGACGATCGTTGCAGCTTATTTGTAATTTTACCGCATTTCTTTATAAATGCAGGAAAAACATGTATACAAATACCATATTTTAGGATAAATGTGGTATCTACTTTGTAACTTTACCATATTTCATATGAATGCATGAACATCAATTATAACACATCCATATTAAGACATATGTTGCACCTTCTTTGTAATTTTACCGCATTTCTTAATACATGCGGGTAAAACATATATACAAATGCCATTTTTTAGGATAAATGTGGTACCTACATTACAACTTTACCATATTTCATAGTAAATGCATGAAAAACAATTATAACACTTCCATTTTAACACAAATGTTGCACTTTCTTTGTAATTTTACCGCATTTCTTAATAAATGCGGGTAAAACATGTATACAAATACCATATTTTAGGATAAATGTGGTACCTACTTTACAACCTTACCACATTTCGTAATAAATGCATGAAAAATAATTATAACACATCCATTTTAAGACAAATGGTGAATTTTCATTGTAATTTTACCGCATTTCTTAATAAATGCGGGTAAAACATGTATACAAATACCATACTTTAGGATAAATGTGGTACCTACTTTACAATTTTACCACATTTCATAATAAATGGATGAAAAACAATTATAACACATCCATTTTAAGACGATCGTTGCAGCTTATTTGTAATTTTACCGCATTTCTTAATAAATGCAGAAAAAACATGTATACAAATACCATATTTTAGGATAAATGTGGTATCTACTTTGTAACTTTACCATATTTCATATGAATGCATGAACATCAATTATAACACATCCATATTAAGACATATGTTGCACCTTCTTTGTAATTTTATCGCATTTCTTAATAAATGTTGGTAAAACATGTATACAAATACCATATTTTAGGATAAATGTGGTACCTACTTTGGAACTTAACCATATTTCATAATAAAATGCATGAAAAACAATTAAAACACCTCCATTTTAAGAAAAATGTTGCACCTTCTTTGTAATTTTACCGCATTTCTTAATACATGCGGGTAAAACATATATACAAATGCCATTTTTTAGGATAAATGTGGTAACTACATTACAACTTTACCATATTTCATAATAAATGCATGAAAAACAATTATAACACTTCCATTTTAAGACAAATGTTGCACTTTCTTTGTAATTTTACCGCATTTCTTAATAAATGCGGGTAAAACATGTATACAAATACCATATTTTAGGATAAATGTGGTACCTACTTTACAATTTTACCACATTTCATAATAAATGCATGAAAAACAAGTATAACACATCCATTTTAAGACAAATGGTGAATTTTCATTGTAATTTTACCGCATTTCTTAATAAATGCGGGTAAAACATGTATACAAATACCATACTTTAGGATAAATGTGGTACCTACTTTACAATTTTACCACATTTCATAATAAATGGATGAAAAACAAGTATAACACATCCATTTTAAGACGATCGTTGCAGCTTATTTGTAATTTTACCGCATTTCTTTATAAATGCAGGAAAAACATGTATACAAATACCATATTTTAGGATAAATGTGGTATCTACTTTGTAACTTTACCATATTTCATATGAATTCATGAACATCAATTATAACACATCCATATTAAGACATATGTCGCACCTTCTTTGTAATTTTATCGCATTTCTTAATAAATGTGGGTAAAACATGTATACAAATACCATATTTTAGGATGAATGTGGTACCTACTTTCCAACTTTACCACATTTCATAATAAAATGCATGAAAAACAATTAAAACACATCCATTTTAAGAAAAATGTTGCACCTTCTTTGTAATTTTACCGCATTTCTTAATACATGCGGGTAAAACATATATACAAATGCCATTTTTTAGGATAAATGTGGTACCTACATTACAACTTTACCATATTTCATAATAAATGCATGAAAAACAATTATAAGACTTCCATTTTAAGACAAATGTTGCACTTTCTTTGTAATTTTACCGTATTTCTAAATGAATGCGGGTAAAACATGTATACAAATACCATATTTTAGGATAAATGTGGTACCTACTTTATAACCTTACCACATTTCGTAATAAATGCATGAAAAATAATTATAACACATCCATTTTAAGACAAACGGTGAATTTTCATTGTAATTTTACCGCATTTCTTAATAAATGCGGGTAAAACATGTATACAAATACCATACTTTAGGATAAATGTGGTACCTACTTTACAACCTTACCACATTTCGTAATAAATGGATGAAAAACAATTATAACACATCCATTTTAAGACAAATGGTGAATTTTCATTGTAATTTTACCGCATTTCTTAATAAATGCGGGTAAAACATGTATACAAATACCATACTTTAGGATAAATGTGGTACCTACTTTACAATTTTACCACATTTCATAATAAATGGATGAAAAACAATTATAACACATCCATTTTAAGACGATCGTTGCAGCTTATTTGTAATTTTACCGCATTTCTTTATAAATGCAGGAAAAACATGTATACAAATACCATATTTTAGGATAAATGTGGTATCTACTTTGTAACTTTACCATATTTCATATGAATGCATGAACATCAATTATAACACATCCATATTAAGACATATGTTGCACCTTCTTTGTAATTTTACCGCATTTCTTAATACATGCGGGTAAAACATATATACAAATGCCATTTTTTAGGATAAATGTGGTACCTACATTACAACTTTACCATATTTCATAGTAAATGCATGAAAAACAATTATAACACTTCCATTTTAACACAAATGTTGCACTTTCTTTGTAATTTTACCGCATTTCTTAATAAATGCGGGTAAAACATGTATACAAATACCATATTTTAGGATAAATGTGGTACCTACTTTACAACCTTACCACATTTCGTAATAAATGCATGAAAAATAATTATAACACATCCATTTTAAGACAAATGGTGAATTTTCATTGTAATTTTACCGCATTTCTTAATAAATGCGGGTAAAACATGTATACAAATACCATACTTTAGGATAAATGTGGTACCTACTTTACAATTTTACCACATTTCATAATAAATGGATGAAAAACAATTATAACACATCCATTTTAAGACGATCGTTGCAGCTTATTTGTAATTTTACCGCATTTCTTAATAAATGCAGAAAAACATGTATACAAATACCATATTTTAGGATAAATGTGGTATCTACTTTGTAACTTTACCATATTTCATATGAATGCATGAACATCAATTATAACACATCCATATTAAGACATATGTTGCACCTTCTTTGTAATTTTATCGCATTTCTTAATAAATGTTGGTAAAACATGTATACAAATACCATATTTTAGGATAAATGTGGTACCTACTTTGGAACTTAACCATATTTCATAATAAAATGCATGAAAAACAATTAAAACACCTCCATTTTAAGAAAAATGTTGCACCTTCTTTGTAATTTTACCGCATTTCTTAATACATGCGGGTAAAACATATATACAAATGCCATTTTTTAGGATAAATGTGGTAACTACATTACAACTTTACCATATTTCATAATAAATGCATGAAAAACAATTATAACACTTCCATTTTAAGACAAATGTTGCACTTTCTTTGTAATTTTACCGCATTTCTTAATAAATGCGGGTAAAACATGTATACAAATACCATATTTTAGGATAAATGTGGTACCTACTTTACAATTTTACCACATTTCATAATAAATGGATGAAAAACAAGTATAACACATCCATTTTAAGACAAATGGTGAATTTCCATTGTAATTTTACCGCATTTCTTAATAAATGCGGGTAAAACATGTATACAAATACCATACTTTAGGATAAATGTGGTACCTACTTTACAATTTTACCACATTTCATAATAAATGGATGAAAAACAAGTATAACACATCCATTTTAAGACGATCGTTGCAGCTTATTTGTAATTTTACCGCATTTCTTTATAAATGCAGGAAAAACATGTATACAAATACCATATTTTAGGATAAATGTGGTATCTACTTTGTAACTTTACCATATTTCATATGAATTCATGAACATCAATTATAACACATCCATATTAAGACATATGTCGCACCTTCTTTGTAATTTTATCGCATTTCTTAATAAATGTGGGTAAAACATGTATACAAATACCATATTTTAGGATGAATGTGGTACCTACTTTCCAACTTTACCACATTTCATAATAAAATGCATGAAAAACAATTAAAACACATCCATTTTAAGAAAAATGTTGCACCTTCTTTGTAATTTTACCGCATTTCTTAATACATGCGGGTAAAACATATATACAAATGCCATTTTTTAGGATAAATGTGGTACCTACATTACAACTTTACCATATTTCATAATAAATGCATGAAAAACAATTATAAGACTTCCATTTTAAGACAAATGTTGCACTTTCTTTGTAATTTTACCGTATTTCTAAATGAATGCGGGTAAAACATGTATACAAATACCATATTTTAGGATAAATGTGGTACCTACTTTATAACCTTACCACATTTCGTAATAAATGCATGAAAAATAATTATAACACATCCATTTTAAGACAAACGGTGAATTTTCATTGTAATTTTACCGCATTTCTTAATAAATGCGGGTAAAACATGTATACAAATACCATACTTTAGGATAAATGTGGTACCTACTTTACAACCTTACCACATTTCGTAATAAATGGATGAAAAACAATTATAACACATCCATTTTAAGACAAATGGTGAATTTTCATTGTAATTTTACCGCATTTCTTAATAAATGCGGGTAAAACATGTATACAAATACCATACTTTAGGATAAATGTGGTACCTACTTTACAATTTTACCATATTTCATAATAAATGGATGAAAAACAATTATAACACATCCATTTTAAGACGATCGTTGCAGCTTATTTGTAATTTTACCGCATTTCTTTATAAATGCAGGAAAAACATGTATACAAATACCATATTTTAGGATAAATGTGGTATCTACTTTGTAACTTTACCATATTTCATATGAATGCATGAACATCAATTATAACACATCCATATTAAGACATATGTTGCACCTTCTTTGTAATTTTACCGCATTTCTTAATACATGCGGGTAAAACATATATACAAATGCCATTTTTTAGGATAAATGTGGTACCTACATTACAACTTTACCATATTTCATAGTAAATGCATGAAAAACAATTATAACACTTCCATTTTAACACAAATGTTGCACTTTCTTTGTAATTTTACCGCATTTCTTAATAAATGCGGGTAAAACATGTATACAAATACCATATTTTAGGATAAATGTGGTACCTACTTTACAACCTTACCACATTTCGTAATAAATGCATGAAAAATAATTATAACACATCCATTTTAAGACAAATGGTGAATTTTCATTGTAATTTTACCGCATTTCTTAATAAATGCGGGTAAAACATGTATACAAATACCATACTTTAGGATAAATGTGGTACCTACTTTACAATTTTACCACATTTCATAATAAATGGATGAAAAACAATTATAACACATCCATTTTAAGACGATCGTTGCAGCTTATTTGTAATTTTACCGCATTTCTTAATAAATGCAGAAAAACATGTATACAAATACCATATTTTAGGATAAATGTGGTATCTACTTTGTAACTTTACCATATTTCATATGAATGCATGAACATCAATTATAACACATCCATATTAAGACATATGTTGCACCTTCTTTGTAATTTTATCGCATTTCTTAATAAATGTTGGTAAAACATGTATACAAATACCATATTTTAGGATAAATGTGGTACCTACTTTGGAACTTAACCATATTTCATAATAAAATGCATGAAAAACAATTAAAACACCTCCATTTTAAGAAAAATGTTGCACCTTCTTTGTAATTTTACCGCATTTCTTAATACATGCGGGTAAAACATATATACAAATGCCATTTTTAGGATAAATGTGGTAACTACATTACAACTTTACCATATTTCATAATAAATGCATGAAAAACAATTATAACACTTCCATTTTAAGACAAATGTTGCACTTTCTTTGTAATTTTACCGCATTTCTTAATAAATGCGGGTAAAACATGTATACAAATACCATATTTTAGGATAAATGTGGTACCTACTTTACAATTTTACCACATTTCATAATAAATGGATGAAAAACAAGTATAACACATCCATTTTAAGACAAATGGTGAATTTCCATTGTAATTTTACTGCATTTCTTAATAAATGCGGGTAAAACATGTATACAAATACCATACTTTAGGATAAATGTGGTACCTACTTTACAATTTTACCACATTTCATAATAAATGGATGAAAAACAAGTATAACACATCCATTTTAAGACGATCGTTGCAGCTTATTTGTAATTTTACCGCATTTCTTTATAAATGCAGGAAAAACATGTATACAAATACCATATTTTAGGATAAATGTGGTATCTACTTTGTAACTTTACCATATTTCATATGAATTCATGAACATCAATTATAACACATCCATATTAAGACATATGTTGCACCTTCTTTGTAATTTTATCGCATTTCTTAATAAATGTGGGTAAAACATGTATACAAATACCATATTTTAGGATGAATGTGGTACCTACTTTCCAACTTTACCACATTTCATAATAAAATGCATGAAAAACAATTAAAACACATCCATTTTAAGAAAAATGTTGCACCTTCTTTGTAATTTTACCGCATTTCTTAATACATGCGGGTAAAACATATATACAAATGCCATTTTTTAGGATAAATGTGGTACCTACATTACAACTTTACCATATTTCATAATAAATGCATGAAAAACAATTATAACACTTCCATTTTAAGACAAATGTTGCACTTTCTTTGTAATTTTACCGCATTTCTAAATGAATGCGGGTAAAACATGTATACAAATACCATATTTTAGGATAAATGTGGTACCTACTTTATAACCTTTCCACATTTCGTAATAAATGCATGAAAAATAATTATAACACATCCATTTTAAGACAAACGGTGAATTTTCATTGTAATTTTACCGCATTTCTTAATAAATGCGGGTAAAACATGTATACAAATACCATACTTTAGGATAAATGTGGTACCTACTTTACAACCTTACCACATTTCGTAATAAATGGATGAAAAACAATTATAACACATCCATTTTAAGACAAATGGTGAATTTTCATTGTAATTTTACCGCATTTCTTAATAAATGCGGGTAAAACATGTATACAAATACCATACTTTAGGATAAATGTGGTACCTACTTTACAATTTTACCACATTTCATAATAAATGGATGAAAAACAATTATAACACATCCATTTTAAGACGATCGTTGCAGCTTATTTGTAATTTTACCGCATTTCTTTATAAATGCAGGAAAAACATGTATACAAATACCATATTTTAGGATAAATGTGGTACCTACTTTGTAACTTTACCATATTTCATATGAATGCATGAAAATCAATTATAACACATCCATTAAGACATATGTTGCACCTTCTTTGTAATTTTACCGCATTTCTTAATACATGCGGGTAAAACATATATACAAATGCCATTTTTTAGGATAAATGTGGTACCTACATTACAACTTTACCATATTTCATAATAAATGCATGAAAAACAATTATAACACTTCCATTTTAACACAAATGTTGCACTTTCTTTGTAATTTTACCGCATTTCTTAATAAATGCGGGTAAAACATGTATACAAATACCATATTTTAGGATAAATGTGGTACCTACTTTACAACCTTACCACATTTCGTAATAAATGCATGAAAAATAATTATAACACATCCATTTTAAGACAAATGGTGAATTTTCATTGTAATTTTACCGCATTTCTTAATAAATGCGGGTAAAACATGTATACAAATACCATACTTTAGGATAAATGTGGTACCTACTTTACAATTTTACCACATTTCATAATAAATGGATGAAAAACAATTATAACACATCCATTTTAAGACGATCGTTGCAGCTTATTTGTAATTTTACCGCATTTCTTTATAAATGCAGGAAAAACATGTATACAAATACCATATTTTAGGATAAATGTGGTATCTACTTTGTAACTTTACCATATTTCATATGAATGCATGAACATCAATTATAACACATCCATATTAAGACATATGTTGCACCTTCTTTGTAATTTTACCGCATTTCTTAATAAATGCGGGTAAAACATATATACAAATGCCATTTTTAGGATAAATGTGGTACCTACATTACAACTTTACCATATTTCATAATAAATGCATGAAAAACAATTATAACACTTCCATTTTAAGACAAATGTTGCACTTTCTTTGTAATTTTACCGCATTTCTTAATAAATGCGGGTAAAACATGTATACAAATACCATATTTTAGGATAAATGTGGTACCTACTTTACAACCTTACCACATTTCGTAATAAATGCATGAAAAATAATTATAACACATCCATTTTAAGACAAATGGTGAATTTTCATTGTAATTTTACCGCATTTCTTAATAAATGCGGGTAAAACATGTATACAAATACCATACTTTAGGATAAATGTGGTACCTACTTTACAATTTTACCACATTTCATAATAAATGGATGAAAAACAATTATAACACATCCATTTTAAGACGATCGTTGCAGCTTATTTGTAATTTTACCGCATTTCTTAATAAATGCAGAAAAAACATGTATACAAATACCATATTTTAGGATAAATGTGGTATCTACTTTGTAACTTTACCATATTTCATATGAATGCATGAACATCAATTATAACACATCCATATTAAGACATATGTTGCACCTTCTTTGTAATTTTATCGCATTTCTTAATAAATGTTGGTAAAACATGTATACAAATACCATATTTTAGGATAAATGTGGTACCTACTTTGGAACTTTACCATATTTCATAATAAAATGCATGAAAAACAATTAAAACACCTCCATTTTAAGAAAAATGTTGCACCTTCTTTGTAATTTTACCGCATTTCTTAATACATGCGGGTAAAACATATATACAAATGCCATTTTTAGGATAAATGTGGTAACTACATTACAACTTTACCATATTTCATAATAAATGCATGAAAAACAATTATAACACTTCCATTTTAAGACAAATGTTGCACTTTCTTTGTAATTTTACCGCATTTCTTAATAAATGCGGGTAAAACATGTATACAAATACCATATTTTAGGATAAATGTGGTACCTACTTTACAATTTTACCACATTTCATAATAAATGCATGAAAAACAATTATAACACATCCATTTTAAGACAAATGGTGAATTTCATTGTAATTTTACCGCATTTCTTAATAAATGCGGGTAAAACATGTATACAAATACCATACTTTAGGATAAATGTGGTACCTACTTTACAATTTTACCACATTTCATAATAAATGGATGAAAAACAAGTATAACACATCCATTTTAAGACGATCGTTGCAGCTTATTTGTAATTTTACCGCATTTCTTTATAAATGCAGGAAAAACATGTATACAAATACCATATTTTAGGATAAATGTGGTATCTACTTTGTAACTTTACCATATTTCATATGAATTCATGAACATCAATTATAACACATCCATATTAAGACATATGTCGCACCTTCTTTGTAATTTTATCGCATTTCTTAATAAATGTGGGTAAAACATGTATACAAATACCATATTTTAGGATGAATGTGGTACCTACTTTCCAACTTTACCACATTTCATAATAAAATGCATGAAAAACAATTAAAACACATCCATTTTAAGAAAAATGTTGCACCTTCTTTGTAATTTTACCGCATTTCTTAATACATGCGGGTAAAACATATATACAAATGCCATTTTTTAGGATAAATGTGGTACCTACATTACAACTTTACCATATTTCATAATAAATGCATGAAAAACAATTATAAGACTTCCATTTTAAGACAAATGTTGCACTTTCTTTGTAATTTTACCGCATTTCTAAATGAATGCGGGTAAAACATGTATACAAATACCATATTTTAGGATAAATGTGGTACCTACTTTATAACCTTTCCACATTTCGTAATAAATGCATGAAAAATAATTATAACACATCCATTTTAAGACAAACGGTGAATTTTCATTGTAATTTTACCGCATTTCTTAATAAATGCGGGTAAAACATGTATACAAATACCATACTTTAGGATAAATGTGGTACCTACTTTACAACCTTACCACATTTCGTAATAAATGGATGAAAAACAATTATAACACATCCATTTTAAGACAAATGGTGAATTTTCATCGTAATTTTACCGCATTTCTTAATAAATGCGGGTAAAACATGTATACAAATACCATACTTTAGGATAAATGTGGTACCTACTTTACAATTTTACCATATTTCATAATAAATGGATGAAAAACAATTATAACACATCCATTTTAAGACGATCGTTGCAGCTTATTTGTAATTTTACCGCATTTCTTTATAAATGCAGGAAAAACATGTATACAAATACCATATTTTAGGATAAATGTGGTACCTACTTTGTAACTTTACCATATTTCATATGAATGCATGAACATCAATTATAACACATCCATATTAAGACATATGTTGCACCTTCTTTGTAATTTTACCGCATTTCTTAATACATGCGGGTAAAACATATATACAAATGCCATTTTTTAGGATAAATGTGGTACCTACATTACAACTTTACCATATTTCATAGTAAATGCATGAAAAACAATTATAACACTTCCATTTTAACACAAATGTTGCACTTTCTTTGTAATTTTACCGCATTTCTTAATAAATGCGGGTAAAACATGTATACAAATACCATATTTTAGGATAAATGTGGTACCTACTTTACAACCTTACCACATTTCGTAATAAATGCATGAAAAATAATTATAACACATCCATTTTAAGACAAATGGTGAATTTTCATTGTAATTTTACCGCATTTCTTAATAAATGCGGGTAAAACATGTATACAAATACCATACTTTAGGATAAATGTGGTACCTACTTTACAATTTTACCACATTTCATAATAAATGGATGAAAAACAATTATAACACATCCATTTTAAGACGATCGTTGCAGCTTATTTGTAATTTTACCGCATTTCTTAATAAATGCAGAAAAAACATGTATACAAATACCATATTTTAGGATAAATGTGGTATCTACTTTGTAACTTTACCATATTTCATATGAATGCATGAACATCAATTATAACACATCCATATTAAGACATATGTTGCACCTTCTTTGTAATTTTATCGCATTTCTTAATAAATGTTGGTAAAACATGTATACAAATACCATATTTTAGGATAAATGTGGTACCTACTTTGGAACTTAACCATATTTCATAATAAAATGCATGAAAAACAATTAAAACACCTCCATTTTAAGAAAAATGTTGCACCTTCTTTGTAATTTTACCGCATTTCTTAATACATGCGGGTAAAACATATATACAAATGCCATTTTTTAGGATAAATGTGGTAACTACATTACAACTTTACCATATTTCATAATAAATGCATGAAAAACAATTATAACACTTCCATTTTAAGACAAATGTTGCACTTTCTTTGTAATTTTACCGCATTTCTTAATAAATGCGGGTAAAACATGTATACAAATACCATATTTTAGGATAAATGTGGTACCTACTTTACAATTTTACCACATTTCATAATAAATGGATGAAAAACAAGTATAACACATCCATTTTAAGACAAATGGTGAATTTCCATTGTAATTTTACCGCATTTCTTAATAAATGCGGGTAAAACATGTATACAAATACCATACTTTAGGATAAATGTGGTACCTACTTTACAATTTTACCACATTTCATAATAAATGGATGAAAAACAAGTATAACACATCCATTTTAAGACGATCGTTGCAGCTTATTTGTAATTTTACCGCATTTCTTTATAAATGCAGGAAAAACATGTATACAAATACCATATTTTAGGATAAATGTGGTATCTACTTTGTAACTTTACCATATTTCATATGAATTCATGAACATCAATTATAACACATCCATATTAAGACATATGTCGCACCTTCTTTGTAATTTTATCGCATTTCTTAATAAATGTGGGTAAAACATGTATACAAATACCATATTTTAGGATGAATGTGGTACCTACTTTCCAACTTTACCACATTTCATAATAAAATGCATGAAAAACAATTAAAACACATCCATTTTAAGAAAAATGTTGCACCTTCTTTGTAATTTTACCGCATTTCTTAATACATGCGGGTAAAACATATATACAAATGCCATTTTTTAGGATAAATGTGGTACCTACATTACAACTTTACCATATTTCATAATAAATGCATGAAAAACAATTATAAGACTTCCATTTTAAGACAAATGTTGCACTTTCTTTGTAATTTTACCGCATTTCTAAATGAATGCGGGTAAAACATGTATACAAATACCATATTTTAGGATAAATGTGGTACCTACTTTATAACCTTTCCACATTTCGTAATAAATGCATGAAAAATAATTATAACACATCCATTTTAAGACAAACGGTGAATTTTCATTGTAATTTTACCGCATTTCTTAATAAATGCGGGTAAAACATGTATACAAATACCATACTTTAGGATAAATGTGGTACCTACTTTACAACCTTACCACATTTCGTAATAAATGGATGAAAAACAATTATAACACATCCATTTTAAGACAAATGGTGAATTTCATTGTAATTTTTACTGCATTTTTTAATAAATGCGGATAAAACATGTATACAAATACCATACTTTAGGGTAAATGTGGTACCTACTTTACAATTTTACCATATTTCATAATAAATGGATGAAAAACAATTATAACACATCCATTTTAAGACGATCGTTGCAGCTTATTTGTAATTTTACCGCATTTCTTTATAAATGCAGGAAAAACATGTATACAAATACCATATTTTAGGATAAATGTGGTGTCTACTTTGTAACTTTACCATATTTCATATGAATGCATGAACATCAATTATAACACATCCATATTAAGACATATGTTGCACCTTCTTTGTAATTTTACCGCATTTCTTAATACATGCGGGTAAAACATATATACAAATGCCATTTTTTAGGATAAATGTGGTACCTACATTACAACTTTACCATATTTCATAGTAAATGCATGAAAAACAATTATAACACTTCCATTTTAACACAAATGTTGCACTTTCTTTGTAATTTTACCGCATTTCTTAATAAATGCGGGTAAAACATGTATACAAATACCATATTTTAGGATAAATGTGGTACCTACTTTACAACCTTACCACATTTCGTAATAAATGCATGAAAAATAATTATAACACATCCATTTTAAGACAAATGGTGAATTTTCATTGTAATTTTACCGCATTTCTTAATAAATGCGGGTAAAACATGTATACAAATACCATACTTTAGGATAAATGTGGTACCTACTTTACAATTTTACCACATTTCATAATAAATGGATGAAAAACAATTATAACACATCCATTTTAAGACGATCGTTGCAGCTTATTTGTAATTTTACCGCATTTCTTAATAAATGCAGAAAAAACATGTATACAAATACCATATTTTAGGATAAATGTGGTATCTACTTTGTAACTTTACCATATTTCATATGAATGCATGAACATCAATTATAACACATCCATATTAAGACATATGTTGCACCTTCTTTGTAATTTTATCGCATTTCTTAATAAATGTTGGTAAAACATGTATACAAATACCATATTTTAGGATAAATGTGGTACCTACTTTGGAACTTAACCATATTTCATAATAAAATGCATGAAAAACAATTAAAACACCTCCATTTTAAGAAAAATGTTGCACCTTCTTTGTAATTTTACCGCATTTCTTAATACATGCGGGTAAAACATATATACAAATGCCATTTTTTAGGATAAATGTGGTAACTACATTACAACTTTACCATATTTCATAATAAATGCATGAAAAACAATTATAACACTTCCATTTTAAGACAAATGTTGCACTTTCTTTGTAATTTTACCGCATTTCTTAATAAATGCGGGTAAAACATGTATACAAATACCATATTTTAGGATAAATGTGGTACCTACTTTACAATTTTACCACATTTCATAATAAATGGATGAAAAACAAGTATAACACATCCATTTTAAGACAAATGGTGAATTTCCATTGTAATTTTACTGCATTTCTTAATAAATGCGGGTAAAACATGTATACAAATACCATACTTTAGGATAAATGTGGTACCTACTTTACAATTTTACCACATTTCATAATAAATGGATGAAAAACAAGTATAACACATCCATTTTAAGACGATCGTTGCAGCTTATTTGTAATTTTACCGCATTTCTTTATAAATGCAGGAAAAACATGTATACAAATACCATATTTTAGGATAAATGTGGTATCTACTTTGTAACTTTACCATATTTCATATGAATTCATGAACATCAATTATAACACATCCATATTAAGACATATGTCGCACCTTCTTTGTAATTTTATCGCATTTCTTAATAAATGTGGGTAAAACATGTATACAAATACCATATTTTAGGATGAATGTGGTACCTACTTTCAACTTTACCACATTTCATAATAAAATGCATGAAAAACAATTAAAACACATCCATTTTAAGAAAAATGTTGCACCTTCTTTGTAATTTTACCGCATTTCTTAATACATGCGGGTAAAACATATATACAAATGCCATTTTTTAGGATAAATGTGGTACCTACATTACAACTTTACCATATTTCATAATAAATGCATGAAAAACAATTATAAGACTTCCATTTTAAGACAAATGTTGCACTTTCTTTGTAATTTTACCGCATTTCTAAATGAATGCGGGTAAAACATGTATACAAATACCATATTTTAGGATAAATGTGGTACCTACTTTATAACCTTTCCACATTTCGTAATAAATGCATGAAAAATAATTATAACACATCCATTTTAAGACAAACGGTGAATTTTCATTGTAATTTTACCGCATTTCTTAATAAATGCGGGTAAAACATGTATACAAATACCATACTTTAGGATAAATGTGGTACCTACTTTACAACCTTACCACATTTCGTAATAAATGGATGAAAAACAATTATAACACATCCATTTTAAGACAAATGGTGAATTTTCATCGTAATTTTACCGCATTTCTTAATAAATGCGGGTAAAACATGTATACAAATACCATACTTTAGGATAAATGTGGTACCTACTTTACAATTTTACCATATTTCATAATAAATGGATGAAAAACAATTATAACACATCCATTTTAAGACGATCGTTGCAGCTTATTTGTAATTTTACCGCATTTCTTTATAAATGCAGGAAAAACATGTATACAAATACCATATTTTAGGATAAATGTGGTGTCTACTTTGTAACTTTACCATATTTCATATGAATGCATGAACATCAATTATAACACATCCATATTAAGACATATGTTGCACCTTCTTTGTAATTTTACCGCATTTCTTAATACATGCGGGTAAAACATATATACAAATGCCATTTTTTAGGATAAATGTGGTACCTACATTACAACTTTACCATATTTCATAGTAAATGCATGAAAAACAATTATAACACTTCCATTTTAACACAAATGTTGCACTTTCTTTGTAATTTTACCGCATTTCTTAATAAATGCGGGTAAAACATGTATACAAATACCATATTTTAGGATAAATGTGGTACCTACTTTACAACCTTACCACATTTCGTAATAAATGCATGAAAAATAATTATAACACATCCATTTTAAGACAAATGGTGAATTTTCATTGTAATTTTACCGCATTTCTTAATAAATGCGGGTAAAACATGTATACAAATACCATACTTTAGGATAAATGTGGTACCTACTTTACAATTTTACCACATTTCATAATAAATGGATGAAAAACAATTATAACACATCCATTTTAAGACGATCGTTGCAGCTTATTTGTAATTTTACCGCATTTCTTAATAAATGCAGAAAAAACATGTATACAAATACCATATTTTAGGATAAATGTGGTATCTACTTTGTAACTTTACCATATTTCATATGAATGCATGAACATCAATTATAACACATCCATATTAAGACATATGTTGCACCTTCTTTGTAATTTTATCGCATTTCTTAATAAATGTTGGTAAAACATGTATACAAATACCATATTTTAGGATAAATGTGGTACCTACTTTGGAACTTAACCATATTTCATAATAAAATGCATGAAAAACAATTAAAACACCTCCATTTTAAGAAAAATGTTGCACCTTCTTTGTAATTTTACCGCATTTCTTAATACATGCGGGTAAAACATATATACAAATGCCATTTTTTAGGATAAATGTGGTAACTACATTACAACTTTACCATATTTCATAATAAATGCATGAAAAACAATTATAACACTTCCATTTTAAGACAAATGTTGCACTTTCTTTGTAATTTTACCGCATTTCTTAATAAATGCGGGTAAAACATGTATACAAATACCATATTTTAGGATAAATGTGGTACCTACTTTACAATTTTACCACATTTCATAATAAATGGATGAAAAACAAGTATAACACATCCATTTTAAGACAAATGGTGAATTTTCATTGTAATTTTACCGCATTTCTTAATAAATGCGGGTAAAACATGTATACAAATACCATACTTTAGGATAAATGTGGTACCTACTTTACAATTTTACCACATTTCATAATAAATGGATGAAAAACAAGTATAACACATCCATTTTAAGACGATCGTTGCAGCTTATTTGTAATTTTACCGCATTTCTTTATAAATGCAGGAAAAACATGTATACAAATACCATATTTTAGGATAAATGTGGTATCTACTTTGTAACTTTACCATATTTCATATGAATGCATGAACATCAATTATAACACATCCATATTAAGACATATGTTGCACCTTCTTTGTAATTTTATCGCATTTCTTAATAAATGTGGGTAAAACATGTATACAAATACCATATTTTAGGATGAATGTGGTACCTACTTTTCAACTTTACCACATTTCATAATAAAATGCATGAAAAACAATTAAAACACATCCATTTTAAGAAAAATGTTGCACCTTCTTTGTAATTTTACCGCATTTCTTAATACATGCGGGTAAAACATATATACAAATGCCATTTTTTAGGATAAATGTGGTACCTACATTACAACTTTACCATATTTCATAATAAATGCATGAAAAACAATTATAACACTTCCATTTTAAGACAAATGTTGCACTTTCTTTGTAATTTTACCGCATTTCTAAATGAATGCGGGTAAAACATGTATACAAATACCATATTTTAGGATAAATGTGGTACCTACTTTATAACCTTTCCACATTTCGTAATAAATGCATGAAAAATAATTATAACACATCCATTTTAAGACAAACGGTGAATTTTCATTGTAATTTTACCGCATTTCTTAATAAATGCGGGTAAAACATGTATACAAATACCATACTTTAGGATAAATGTGGTACCTACTTTACAACCTTACCACATTTCGTAATAAATGGATGAAAAACAATTATAACACATCCATTTTAAGACAAATGGTGAATTTTCATCGTAATTTTACCGCATTTCTTAATAAATGCGGGTAAAACATGTATACAAATACCATACTTTAGGATAAATGTGGTACCTACTTTAGAATTTTACCATATTTCATAATAAATGGATGAAAAACAATTATAACACATTCATTTTAAGACGATCGTTGCAGCTTCTTTGTAATTTTACCGCATTTCTTATAAATGCAGGAAAACATGTATACAAATACCATATTTTAGGATAAATGTGGTACCTACTTTGTAACTTTACCATATTTCATATGAATGCATGAAAAACAATTATAACACATCCATATTAAGACATATGTTGCACCTTCTTTGTAATTTTACCGCATTTCTTAATACATGCGGGTAAAACATATATACAAATGCCATTTTTAGGATAAATGTGGTACCTACATTACAACTTTACCATATTTCATAGTAAATGCATGAAAAACAATTATAACACTTCCATTTTAACACAAATGTTGCACTTTCTTTGTAATTTTACCGCATTTCTTAATAAATGCGGGTAAAACATGTATACAAATACCATATTTTAGGATAAATGTGGTACCTACTTTACAACCTTACCACATTTCGTAATAAATGCATGAAAAATAATTATAACACATCCATTTTAAGACAAATGGTGAATTTTCATTGTAATTTTACCGCATTTCTTAATAAATGCGGGTAAAACATGTATACAAATACCATACTTTAGGATAAATGTGGTACCTACTTTACAATTTTACCACATTTCATAATAAATGGATGAAAAACAATTATAACACATCCATTTTAAGACGATCGTTGCAGCTTATTTGTAATTTTACCGCATTTCTTAATAAATGCAGAAAAAACATGTATACAAATACCATATTTTAGGATAAATGTGGTATCTACTTTGTAACTTTACCATATTTCATATGAATGCATGAACATCAATTATAACACATCCATATTAAGACATATGTTGCACCTTCTTTGTAATTTTATCGCATTTCTTAATAAATGTTGGTAAAACATGTATACAAATACCATATTTTAGGATAAATGTGGTACCTACTTTGGAACTTAACCATATTTCATAATAAAATGCATGAAAAACAATTAAAACACCTCCATTTTAAGAAAAATGTTGCACCTTCTTTGTAATTTTACCGCATTTCTTAATACATGCGGGTAAAACATATATACAAATGCCATTTTTTAGGATAAATGTGGTAACTACATTACAACTTTACCATATTTCATAATAAATGCATGAAAAACAATTATAACACTTCCATTTTAAGACAAATGTTGCACTTTCTTTGTAATTTTACCGCATTTCTTAATAAATGCGGGTAAAACATGTATACAAATACCATATTTTAGGATAAATGTGGTACCTACTTTACAATTTTACCACATTTCATAATAAATGGATGAAAAACAATTATAACACATCCATTTTAAGACAAATGGTGAATTTTCATTGTAATTTTACCGCATTTCTTAATAAATGCGGGTAAAACATGTATACAAATACCATACTTTAGGATAAATGTGGTACCTACTTTACAATTTTACCACATTTCATAATAAATGGATGAAAAACAAGTATAACACATCCATTTTAAGACGATCGTTGCAGCTTATTTGTAATTTTACCGCATTTCTTATAAATGCAGGAAAAACATGTATACAAATACCATATTTTAGGATAAATGTGGTATCTACTTTGTAACTTTACCATATTTCATATGAATGCATGAACATCAATTATAACACATCCATATTAAGACATATGTTGCACCTTCTTTGTAATTTTATCGCATTTCTTAATAAATGTGGGTAAAACATGTATACAAATACCATATTTTAGGATGAATGTGGTACCTACTTTCAACTTTACCACATTTCATAATAAAATGCATGAAAAACAATTAAAACACATCCATTTTAAGAAAAATGTTGCACCTTCTTTGTAATTTTACCGCATTTCTTAATACATGCGGGTAAAACATATATACAAATGCCATTTTTTAGGATAAATGTGGTACCTACATTACAACTTTACCATATTTCATAATAAATGCATGAAAAACAATTATAACACTTCCATTTTAAGACAAATGTTGCACTTTCTTTGTAATTTTACCGCATTTCTAAATAAATGCGGGTAAAACATGTATACAAATACCATATTTTAGGATAAATGTGGTACCTACTTTAACCTTTCCACATTTCGTAATAAATGCATGAAAAATAATTATAACACATCCATTTTAAGACAAACGGTGAATTTTCATTGTAATTTTACCGCATTTCTTAATAAATGCGGGTAAAACATGTATACAAATACCATACTTTAGGATAAATGTGGTACCTACTTTACAACTTTACCACATTTCATAATAAATGGATGAAAAACAATTATAACACATCCATTTTAAGACGATGTTGCAGCTTATTTGTAATTTTACCGCATTTCTTAATAAATGCAGGAAAAACATGTATACAAATACCATATTTTAGGATAAATGTGGTACCTACTTTGTAACTTTACCATATTTCATATGAATGCATGAAAAACAATTATAACACATCCATTTTAAGACAAATGTTGCACCTTCTTTGTAATTTTACCGCATTTCTTAATACATGCGGGTAAAACATATATACAAATGCCATTTTTAGGATAAATGTGGTACCTACATTACAACTTTACCATATTTCATAATAAATGCATGAAAAACAATTATAACACTTCCATTTTAAGACAAATGTTGCACTTTCTTTGTAATTTTACCGCATTTCTTAATAAATGCGGGTAAAACATGTATACAAATACCATATTTTAGGATAAATGTGGTACCTACTTTACAACTTTACCACATTTCATAATAAATGCATGAAAAACAATTATAACACATCCATTTTAAGACAAATGGTGAATTTTCATTGTAATTTTACCGCATTTCTTAATAAATGCGGGTAAAACATGTATACAAATACCATACTTTAGGATAAATGTGGTACCTACTTTACAATTTTACCGCATTTCATAATAAATGGATGAAAAACAATTATAACACATCCATTTTAAGACGATCGTTGCAGCTTATTTGTAATTTTACCGCATTTCTTAATAAATGCAGAAAAAACATGTATACAAATACCATATTTTAGGATAAATGTGGTATCTACTTTGTAACTTTACCATATTTCATATGAATGCATGAACATCAATTATAACACATCCATATTAAGACATATGTTGCACCTTCTTTGCAATTTTATCGCATTTCTTAAAAAATGTGGGTAAAACATGTATACAAATACCATATTTTAGGATAAATGTGGTACCTACTTTTCAACTTTACCACATTTCATAATAAAATGCATGAAAAACAATTAAAACACATCCATTTTAAGAAAAATGTTGCACCTTCTTTGTAATTTTACCGCATTTCTTAATACATGCGGGTAAAACATATATACAAATGCCATTTTTTAGGATAAATGTGGTACCTACATTACAACTTTACCATATTTCATAATAAATGCATGAAAAACAATTATAAGACTTCCATTTTAAGACAAATGTTGCACTTTCTTTGTAATTTTACCGTATTTCTAAATGAATGCGGGTAAAACATGTATACAAATACCATATTTTAGGATAAATGTGGTACCTACTTTATAACCTTTCCACATTTCGTAATAAATGCATGAAAAATAATTATAACACATCCATTTTAAGACAAACGGTGAATTTTCATTGTAATTTTACCGCATTTCTTAATAAATGCGGGTAAAACATGTATACAAATACCATACTTTAGGATAAATGTGGTACCTACTTTACAACCTTACCACATTTCGTAATAAATGGATGAAAAACAATTATAACACATCCATTTTAAGACAAATGGTGAATTTTCATCGTAATTTTACCGCATTTCTTAATAAATGCGGGTAAAACATGTATACAAATACCATACTTTAGGATAAATGTGGTACCTACTTTACAATTTTACCATATTTCATAATAAATGGATGAAAAACAATTATAACACATCCATTTTAAGACGATCGTTGCAGCTTATTTGTAATTTTACCGCATTTCTTTATAAATGCAGGAAAAACATGTATACAAATACCATATTTTAGGATAAATGTGGTGTCTACTTTGTAACTTTACCATATTTCATATGAATGCATGAACATCAATTATAACACATCCATATTAAGACATATGTTGCACCTTCTTTGTAATTTTACCGCATTTCTTAATACATGCGGGTAAAACATATATACAAATGCCATTTTTTAGGATAAATGTGGTACCTACATTACAACTTTACCATATTTCATAGTAAATGCATGAAAAACAATTATAACACTTCCATTTTAACACAAATGTTGCACTTTCTTTGTAATTTTACCGCATTTCTTAATAAATGCGGGTAAAACATGTATACAAATACCATATTTTAGGATAAATGTGGTACCTACTTTACAACCTTACCACATTTCGTAATAAATGCATGAAAAATAATTATAACACATCCATTTTAAGACAAATGGTGAATTTTCATTGTAATTTTACCGCATTTCTTAATAAATGCGGGTAAAACATGTATACAAATACCATACTTTAGGATAAATGTGGTACCTACTTTACAATTTTACCACATTTCATAATAAATGGATGAAAAACAATTATAACACATCCATTTTAAGACGATCGTTGCAGCTTATTTGTAATTTTACCGCATTTCTTAATAAATGCAGAAAAAACATGTATACAAATACCATATTTTAGGATAAATGTGGTATCTACTTTGTAACTTTACCATATTTCATATGAATGCATGAACATCAATTATAACACATCCATATTAAGACATATGTTGCACCTTCTTTGTAATTTTATCGCATTTCTTAATAAATGTTGGTAAAACATGTATACAAATACCATATTTTAGGATAAATGTGGTACCTACTTTGGAACTTAACCATATTTCATAATAAAATGCATGAAAAACAATTAAAACACCTCCATTTTAAGAAAAATGTTGCACCTTCTTTGTAATTTTACCGCATTTCTTAATACATGCGGGTAAAACATATATACAAATGCCATTTTTTAGGATAAATGTGGTAACTACATTACAACTTTACCATATTTCATAATAAATGCATGAAAAACAATTATAACACTTCCATTTTAAGACAAATGTTGCACTTTCTTTGTAATTTTACCGCATTTCTTAATAAATGCGGGTAAAACATGTATACAAATACCATATTTTAGGATAAATGTGGTACCTACTTTACAATTTTACCACATTTCATAATAAATGGATGAAAAACAAGTATAACACATCCATTTTAAGACAAATGGTGAATTTCCATTGTAATTTTACCGCATTTCTTAATAAATGCGGGTAAAACATGTATACAAATACCATACTTTAGGATAAATGTGGTACCTACTTTACAATTTTACCACATTTCATAATAAATGGATGAAAAACAAGTATAACACATCCATTTTAAGACGATCGTTGCAGCTTATTTGTAATTTTACCGCATTTCTTTATAAATGCAGGAAAAACATGTATACAAATACCATATTTTAGGATAAATGTGGTATCTACTTTGTAACTTTACCATATTTCATATGAATTCATGAACATCAATTATAACACATCCATATTAAGACATATGTCGCACCTTCTTTGTAATTTTATCGCATTTCTTAATAAATGTGGGTAAAACATGTATACAAATACCATATTTTAGGATGAATGTGGTACCTACTCTTCAACTTTACCACATTTCATAATAAAATGCATGAAAAACAATTAAAACACATCCATTTTAAGAAAAATGTTGCACCTTCTTTGTAATTTTACCGCATTTCTTAATACATGCGGGTAAAACATATATACAAATGCCATTTTTTAGGATAAATGTGGTACCTACATTACAACTTTACCATATTTCATAATAAATGCATGAAAAACAATTATAAGACTTCCATTTTAAGACAAATGTTGCACTTTCTTTGTAATTTTACCGTATTTCTAAATGAATGCGGGTAAAACATGTATACAAATACCATATTTTAGGATAAATGTGGTACCTACTTTATAACCTTTCCACATTTCGTAATAAATGCATGAAAAATAATTATAACACATCCATTTTAAGACAAACGGTGAATTTTCATTGTAATTTTACCGCATTTCTTAATAAATGCGGGTAAAACATGTATACAAATACCATACTTTAGGATAAATGTGGTACCTACTTTACAACCTTACCACATTTCGTAATAAATGGATGAAAAACAATTATAACACATCCATTTTAAGACAAATGGTGAATTTTCATCGTAATTTTACCGCATTTCTTAATAAATGCGGGTAAAACATGTATACAAATACCATACTTTAGGATAAATGTGGTACCTACTTTAGAATTTTACCATATTTCATAATAAATGGATGAAAAACAATTATAACACATTCATTTTAAGACGATCGTTGCAGCTTATTTGTAATTTTACCGCATTTCTTTATAAATGCAGGAAAAACATGTATACAAATACCATATTTTAGGATAAATGTGGTGTCTACTTTGTAACTTTACCATATTTCATATGAATGCATGAACATCAATTATAACACATCTATATTAATACATATGTTGCACCTTCTTTGTAATTTTACCGCATTTCTTAATACATGCGGGTAAAACATATATACAAATGCCATTTTTTAGGATAAATGTGGTACCTACATTACAACTTTACCATATTTCATAGTAAATGCATGAAAAACAATTATAACACTTCCATTTTAACACAAATGTTGCACTTTCTTTGTAATTTTACCGCATTTCTTAATAAATGCGGGTAAAACATGTATACAAATACCATATTTTAGGATAAATGTGGTACCTACTTTACAACCTTACCACATTTCGTAATAAATGCATGAAAAATAATTATAACACATCCATTTTAAGACAAATGGTGAATTTTCATTGTAATTTTACCGCATTTCTTAATAAATGCGGGTAAAACATGTATACAAATACCATACTTTAGGATAAATGTGGTACCTACTTTACAATTTTACCACATTTCATAATAAATGGATGAAAAACAATTATAACACATCCATTTTAAGACGATCGTTGCAGCTTATTTGTAATTTTACCGCATTTCTTAATAAATGCAGAAAAAACATGTATACAAATACCATATTTTAGGATAAATGTGGTATCTACTTTGTAACTTTACCATATTTCATATGAATGCATGAACATCAATTATAACACATCCATATTAAGACATATGTTGCACCTTCTTTGTAATTTTATCGCATTTCTTAATAAATGTTGGTAAAACATGTATACAAATACCATATTTTAGGATAAATGTGGTACCTACTTTGGAACTTAACCATATTTCATAATAAAATGCATGAAAAACAATTAAAACACCTCCATTTTAAGAAAAATGTTGCACCTTCTTTGTAATTTTACCGCATTTCTTAATACATGCGGGTAAAACATATATACAAATGCCATTTTTTAGGATAAATGTGGTAACTACATTACAACTTTACCATATTTCATAATAAATGCATGAAAAACAATTATAACACTTCCATTTTAAGACAAATGTTGCACTTTCTTTGTAATTTTACCGCATTTCTTAATAAATGCGGGTAAAACATGTATACAAATACCATATTTTAGGATAAATGTGGTACCTACTTTACAATTTTACCACATTTCATAATAAATGGATGAAAAACAAGTATAACACATCCATTTTAAGACAAATGGTGAATTTTCATTGTAATATTACCGCATTTCTTAATAAATGCGGGTAAAACATGTATACAAATACCATACTTTAGGATAAATGTGGTACCTACTTTACAATTTTACCACATTTCATAATAAATGGATGAAAAACAAGTATAACACATCCATTTTAAGACGATCGTTGCAGCTTATTTGTAATTTTACCGCATTTCTTTATAAATGCAGGAAAAACATGTATACAAATACCATATTTTAGGATAAATGTGGTATCTACTTTGTAACTTTACCATATTTCATATGAATTCATGAACATCAATTATAACACATCCATATTAAGACATATGTCGCACCTTCTTTGTAATTTTATCGCATTTCTTAATAAATGTGGGTAAAACATGTATACAAATACCATATTTTAGGATGAATGTGGTACCTACTCTTCAACTTTACCACATTTCATAATAAAATGCATGAAAAACAATTAAAACACATCCATTTTAAGAAAAATGTTGCACCTTCTTTGTAATTTTACCGCATTTCTTAATACATGCGGGTAAAACATATATACAAATGCCATTTTTTAGGATAAATGTGGTACCTACATTACAACTTTACCATATTTCATAATAAATGCATGAAAAACAATTATAAGACTTCCATTTTAAGACAAATGTTGCACTTTCTTTGTAATTTTACCGTATTTCTAAATGAATGCGGGTAAAACATGTATACAAATACCATATTTTAGGATAAATGTGGTACCTACTTTATAACCTTTCCACATTTCGTAATAAATGCATGAAAAATAATTATAACACATCCATTTTAAGACAAACGGTGAATTTTCATTGTAATTTTACCGCATTTCTTAATAAATGCGGGTAAAACATGTATACAAATACCATACTTTAGGATAAATGTGGTACCTACTTTACAACCTTACCACATTTCGTAATAAATGGATGAAAAACAATTATAACACATCCATTTTAAGACAAATGGTGAATTTTCATCGTAATTTTACCGCATTTCTTAATAAATGCGGGTAAAACATGTATACAAATACCATACTTTAGGATAAATGTGGTACCTACTTTAGAATTTTACCATATTTCATAATAAATGGATGAAAAACAATTATAACACATTCATTTTAAGACGATCGTTGCAGCTTATTTGTAATTTTACCGCATTTCTTTATAAATGCAGGAAAAACATGTATACAAATACCATATTTTAGGATAAATGTGGTGTCTACTTTGTAACTTTACCATATTTCATATGAATGCATGAACATCAATTATAACACATCTATATTAAGACATATGTTGCACCTTCTTTGTAATTTTACCGCATTTCTTAATACATGCGGGTAAAACATATATACAAATGCCATTTTTTAGGATAAATGTGGTACCTACATTACAACTTTACCATATTTCATAGTAAATGCATGAAAAACAATTATAACACTTCCATTTTAACACAAATGTTGCACTTTCTTTGTAATTTTACCGCATTTCTTAATAAATGCGGGTAAAACATGTATACAAATACCATATTTTAGGATAAATGTGGTACCTACTTTACAACCTTACCACATTTCGTAATAAATGCATGAAAAATAATTATAACACATCCATTTTAAGACAAATGGTGAATTTTCATTGTAATTTTACCGCATTTCTTAATAAATGCGGGTAAAACATGTATACAAATACCATACTTTAGGATAAATGTGGTACCTACTTTACAATTTTACCACATTTCATAATAAATGGATGAAAAACAATTATAACACATCCATTTTAAGACGATCGTTGCAGCTTATTTGTAATTTTACCGCATTTCTTAATAAATGCAGAAAAAACATGTATACAAATACCATATTTTAGGATAAATGTGGTATCTACTTTGTAACTTTACCATATTTCATATGAATGCATGAACATCAATTATAACACATCCATATTAAGACATATGTTGCACCTTCTTTGTAATTTTATCGCATTTCTTAATAAATGTTGGTAAAACATGTATACAAATACCATATTTTAGGATAAATGTGGTACCTACTTTGGAACTTAACCATATTTCATAATAAAATGCATGAAAAACAATTAAAACACCTCCATTTTAAGAAAAATGTTGCACCTTCTTTGTAATTTTACCGCATTTCTTAATACATGCGGGTAAAACATATATACAAATGCCATTTTTTAGGATAAATGTGGTAACTACATTACAACTTTACCATATTTCATAATAAATGCATGAAAAACAATTATAACACTTCCATTTTAAGACAAATGTTGCACTTTCTTTGTAATTTTACCGCATTTCTTAATAAATGCGGGTAAAACATGTATACAAATACCATATTTTAGGATAAATGTGGTACCTACTTTACAATTTTACCACATTTCATAATAAATGGATGAAAAACAAGTATAACACATCCATTTTAAGACAAATGGTGAATTTTCATTGTAATTTACCGCATTTCTTAATAAATGCGGGTAAAACATGTATACAAATACCATACTTTAGGATAAATGTGGTACCTACTTTACAATTTTACCACATTTCATAATAAATGGATGAAAAACAAGTATAACACATCCATTTTAAGACGATCGTTGCAGCTTATTTGTAATTTTACCGCATTTCTTTATAAATGCAGGAAAAACATGTATACAAATACCATATTTTAGGATAAATGTGGTATCTACTTTGTAACTTTACCATATTTCATATGAATTCATGAACATCAATTATAACACATCCATATTAAGACATATGTCGCACCTTCTTTGTAATTTTATCGCATTTCTTAATAAATGTGGGTAAAACATGTATACAAATACCATATTTTAGGATGAATGTGGTACCTACTTTTCAACTTTACCACATTTCATAATAAAATGCATGAAAAACAATTAAAACACATCCATTTTAAGAAAAATGTTGCACCTTCTTTGTAATTTTACCGCATTTCTTAATACATGCGGGTAAAACATATATACAAATGCCATTTTTTAGGATAAATGTGGTACCTACATTACAACTTTACCATATTTCATAATAAATGCATGAAAAACAATTATAAGACTTCCATTTTAAGACAAATGTTGCACTTTCTTTGTAATTTTACCGTATTTCTAAATGAATGCGGGTAAAACATGTATACAAATACCATATTTTAGGATAAATGTGGTACCTACTTTATAACCTTTCCACATTTCGTAATAAATGCATGAAAAATAATTATAACACATCCATTTTAAGACAAACGGTGAATTTTCATTGTAATTTTACCGCATTTCTTAATAAATGCGGGTAAAACATGTATACAAATACCATACTTTAGGATAAATGTGGTACCTACTTTACAACCTTACCACATTTCGTAATAAATGGATGAAAAACAATTATAACACATCCATTTTAAGACAAATGGTGAATTTTCATCGTAATTTTACCGCATTTCTTAATAAATGCGGGTAAAACATGTATACAAATACCATACTTTAGGATAAATGTGGTACCTACTTTAGAATTTTACCATATTTCATAATAAATGGATGAAAAACAATTATAACACATTCATTTTAAGACGATCGTTGCAGCTTATTTGTAATTTTACCGCATTTCTTTATAAATGCAGGAAAAACATGTATACAAATACCATATTTTAGGATAAATGTGGTGTCTACTTTGTAACTTTACCATATTTCATATGAATGCATGAACATCAATTATAACACATCCATATTAAGACATATGTTGCACCTTCTTTGTAATTTTACCGCATTTCTTAATACATGCGGGTAAAACATATATACAAATGCCATTTTTTAGGATAAATGTGGTACCTACATTACAACTTTACCATATTTCATAGTAAATGCATGAAAAACAATTATAACACTTCCATTTTAACACAAATGTTGCACTTTCTTTGTAATTTTACCGCATTTCTTAATAAATGCGGGTAAAACATGTATACAAATACCATATTTTAGGATAAATGTGGTACCTACTTTACAACCTTACCACATTTCGTAATAAATGCATGAAAAATAATTATAACACATCCATTTTAAGACAAATGGTGAATTTTCATTGTAATTTTACCGCATTTCTTAATAAATGCGGGTAAAACATGTATACAAATACCATACTTTAGGATAAATGTGGTACCTACTTTACAATTTTACCACATTTCATAATAAATGGATGAAAAACAATTATAACACATCCATTTTAAGACGATCGTTGCAGCTTATTTGTAATTTTACCGCATTTCTTAATAAATGCAGAAAAAACATGTATACAAATACCATATTTTAGGATAAATGTGGTATCTACTTTGTAACTTTACCATATTTCATATGAATGCATGAACATCAATTATAACACATCCATATTAAGACATATGTTGCACCTTCTTTGTAATTTTATCGCATTTCTTAATAAATGTTGGTAAAACATGTATACAAATACCATATTTTAGGATAAATGTGGTACCTACTTTGGAACTTAACCATATTTCATAATAAAATGCATGAAAAACAATTAAAACACCTCCATTTTAAGAAAAATGTTGCACCTTCTTTGTAATTTTACCGCATTTCTTAATACATGCGGGTAAAACATATATACAAATGCCATTTTTTAGGATAAATGTGGTAACTACATTACAACTTTACCATATTTCATAATAAATGCATGAAAAACAATTATAACACTTCCATTTTAAGACAAATGTTGCACTTTCTTTGTAATTTTACCGCATTTCTTAATAAATGCGGGTAAAACATGTATACAAATACCATATTTTAGGATAAATGTGGTACCTACTTTACAACCTTACCACATTTCGTAATAAATGCATGAAAAACAATTATAACACATCCATTTTAAGACAAATGGTGAATTTTCATTGTAATTTTACCGCATTTCTTAATAAATGCGGGTAAAACATGTATACAAATACCATACTTTAGGATAAATGTGGTACCTACTTTACAATTTTACCACATTTCATAATAAATGGATGAAAAACAATTATAACACATCCATTTTAAGACGATGTTGCAGCTTATTTGTAATTTTACCGCATTTCTTAATAAATGCGGGAAAAACATGTATACAAATACCATATTTTAGGATAAATGTGGTATCTACTTTGTAACTTTACCATATTTCATATAAATGCATGAAAAACAATTATAACACATCCATATTAAGACATATGTTGCACCTTCTTTGTAATTTTATCGCATTTCTTAATAAATGTGGGTAAAACATGTATACAAATACCATATTTTAGGATAAATGTGGTACCTACTTTCAACTTTACCATATTTCATATAAATGCATGAAAAACAATTAAAACACATCCATTTTAAGAAAAATGTTGCACCTTCTTTGTAATTTTACCGCATTTCTTAATACATGCGGGTAAAACATATATACAAATGCCATTTTTTAGGATAAATGTGGTACCTACATTACAACTTTACCATATTTCATAATAAATGCATGAAAAACAATTATAACACTTCCATTTTAAGACAAATGTTGCACTTTCTTTGTAATTTTACCGCATTTCTTAATAAATGCGGGTAAAACATGTATACAAATACCATATTTTAGGATAAATGTGGTACCTACTTTACAACCTTACCACATTTCGTAATAAATGCATGAAAAATAATTATAACACATCCATTTTAAGACAAATGGTGAATTTTCATTGTAATTTTACCGCATTTCTTAATAAATGCGGGTAAAACATGTATACAAATACCATACTTTAGGATAAATGTGGTACCTACTTTACAATTTACCACATTTCATAATAAATGGATGAAAAACAATTATAACACATCCATTTTAAGACGATCGTTGCAGCTTATTTGTAATTTTACCGCATTTCTTAATAAATGCAGGAAAAACATGTATACAAATACCATATTTTAGGATAAATGTGGTATCTACTTTGTAACTTTACCATATTTCATATGAATGCATGAACATCAATTATAACACATCCATATTAAGACATATGTTGCACCTTCTTTGTAATTTTATCGCATTTCTTAATAAATGTTGGTAAAACATGTATACAAATACCATATTTTAGGATAAATGTGGTACCTACTTTGGAACTTACCATATTTCATAATAAAATGCATGAAAAACAATTAAAACACATCCATTTTAAGAAAAATGTTGCACCTTCTTTGTAATTTTACCGCATTTCTTAATACATGCGGGTAAAACATATATACAAATGCCATTTTTTAGGATAAATGTGGTACCTACATTACAACTTTACCATATTTCATAATAAATGCATGAAAAACAATTATAACACTTCCATTTTAAGACAAATGTTGCACTTTCTTTGTAATTTTACCGCATTTCTTAATAAATGCGGGTAAAACATGTATACAAATACCATATTTTAGGATAAATGTGGTACCTACTTTACAACCTTACCACATTTCGTAATAAATGCATGAAAAATAATTATAACACATCCATTTTAAGACAAATGGTGAATTTTCATTGTAATTTTACCGCATTTCTTAATAAATGCGGGTAAAACATGTATACAAATACCATACTTTAGGATAAATGTGGTACCTACTTTACAATTTTACCACATTTCATAATAAATGGATGAAAAACAATTATAACACATCCATTTTAAGACAAATGTTGCAATTTCATTGTAATTTTACCGCATTTCTTAATAAATGCGGGTAAAACATGTATACAAATACCATATTTTAGGATAAATGTGGTACCTACTTTACAACTTTACCATATTTCATAATAAATGCATGAAAAACAATTATAACACATCCATTTTAAGACGATGTTGCACCTTCTTTGTAATTTTACCGCATTTCTTAATAAATGCAGGTAAAACATGTATACAAATACCATATTTTAGGATAAATGTGGTACCTACTTTGTAACTTTACCATATTTCATATAAATGCATGAAAAACAATTATAAACACATCCATTTTAAGACAAATGTTGCACCTTCTTTGTAATTTTACCGCATTTCTTAATACATGCGGGTAAAACATATATACAAATGCCATTTTTTAGGATAAATGTGGTACCTACATTACAACTTTACCATATTTCATAATAAATGCATGAAAAACAATTATAACACTTCCATTTTAAGACAAATGTTGCACTTTCTTTGTAATTTTACCGCATTTCTTAATAAATGCGGGTAAAACATGTATACAAATACCATATTTTAGGATAAATGTGGTACCTACTTTACAACCTTACCACATTTCGTAATAAATGCATGAAAAATAATTATAACACATCCATTTTAAGACAAATGGTGAATTTTCATTGTAATTTTACCGCATTTCTTAATAAATGCGGGTAAAACATGTATACAAATACCATACTTTAGGATAAATGTGGTACCTACTTTACAATTTTACCACATTTCATAATAAATGGATGAAAAACAATTATAACACATCCATTTTAAGACGATCGTTGCAGCTTATTTGTAATTTTACCGCATTTCTTAATAAATGCAGAAAAACATGTATACAAATACCATATTTTAGGATAAATGTGGTATCTACTTTGTAACTTTACCATATTTCATATGAATGCATGAACATCAATTATAACACATCCATATTAAGACATATGTTGCACCTTCTTTGTAATTTTATCGCATTTCTTAATAAATGTGGGTAAAACATGTATACAAATACCATATTTTAGGATAAATGTGGTACCTACTTTACAACTTTACCATATTTCATAATAAATGCATGAAAAACAATTAAAACACATCCATTTTAAGAAAAATGTTGCACCTTCTTTGTAATTTTACCGCATTTCTTAATACATGCGGGTAAAACATATATACAAATGCCATTTTTTAGGATAAATGTGGTACCTACATTACAACTTTACCATATTTCATAATAAATGCATGAAAAACAATTATAACACTTCCATTTTAAGACAAATGTTGCACTTTCTTTGTAATTTTACCGCATTTCTTAATAAATGCGGGTAAAACATGTATACAAATACCATATTTTAGGATAAATGTGGTACCTACTTTACAATTTACCACATTTCATAATAAATGCATGAAAAACAATTATAACACATCCATTTTAAGACAAATGTTGCACTTTCTTTGTAATTTTACCGCATTTCTTAATAAATGCGGGTAAAACATGTATACAAATACCATATTTAGGATAAATGTGGTACCTACTTTACAACTTTACCACATTTCATAATAAATGCATGAAAAACAATTAAACACATCCATTTTAAGAAAAATGTTGCACCTTCTTTGTAATTTTACCGCATTTCTTAATAAATGCGGGTAAAACATGTATACAAATACCATTTTTTAGGATAAATGTGGTACCTACTTTACAACTTTACCATATTTCATAATAAATGCATGAAAAACAATTATAACACTTCCATTTTAAGACAAATGTTGCACTTTCTTTGTAATTTTACCGCATTTCTTAATAATGCGGGTAAAACATGTATACAAATACCATATTTTAGGATAAATGTAGTACCTACTTTATAACCTTACCACATTTCATAATAAATGCATGAAAAACAATTATAACACATCCATTTTAAGACAAATGGTGAATTTTCATTGTAATTTTACCGCATTTCTTAATAAATGCGGGTAAAACATGTATACAAATACCATACTTTAGGATAAATGTGGTACCTACTTTACAATTTTACCACATTTCATAATAAATGGATGAAAAACAATTATAACACATCCATTTTAAGACAAA
This sequence comes from Lathyrus oleraceus, assembly GCF_024323335.1. Taxonomy (NCBI): domain Eukaryota; kingdom Viridiplantae; phylum Streptophyta; class Magnoliopsida; order Fabales; family Fabaceae; genus Lathyrus; species Lathyrus oleraceus. The sequence goes on along the minus strand of NW_026112729.1, from coordinate 12,812 downwards.
TGGTGAATTTTCATTGTAATTTTACCGCATTTCTTAATAAATGCGGGTAAAACATGTATACAAATACCATACTTTAGGATAAATGTGGTACCTACTTTACAATTTTACCACATTTCATAATAAATGGATGAAAAACAATTATAACACATCCATTTTAAGACGATCGTTGCAGCTTATTTGTAATTTTACCGCATTTCTTTATAAATGCAGGAAAAACATGTATACAAATACCATATTTTAGGATAAATGTGGTCTACTTTGTAACTTTACCATATTTCATATGAATGCATGAACATCAATTATAACACATCCATATTAAGACATATGTTGCACCTTCTTTGTAATTTTACCGCATTTCTTAATACATGCGGGTAAAACATATATACAAATGCCATTTTTTAGGATAAATGTGGTACCTACATTACAACTTTACCATATTTCATAATAAATGCATGAAAAACAATTATAACACTTCCATTTTAACACAAATGTTGCACTTTCTTTGTAATTTTACCGCATTTCTTAATAAATGCGGGTAAAACATGTATACAAATACCATATTTTAGGATAAATGTGGTACCTACTTTACAACCTTACCACATTTCGTAATAAATGCATGAAAAATAATTATAACACATCCATTTTAAGACAAATGGTGAATTTTCATTGTAATTTTACCGCATTTCTTAATAAATGCGGGTAAAACATGTATACAAATACCATACTTTAGGATAAATGTGGTACCTACTTTACAATTTTACCACATTTCATAATAAATGGATGAAAAACAATTATAACACATCCATTTTAAGACGATCGTTGCAGCTTATTTGTAATTTTACCGCATTTCTTAATAAATGCAGAAAAACATGTATACAAATACCATATTTTAGGATAAATGTGGTATCTACTTTGTAACTTTACCATATTTCATATGAATGCATGAACATCAATTATAACACATCCATATTAAGACATATGTTGCACCTTCTTTGTAATTTTATCGCATTTCTTAATAAATGTTGGTAAAACATGTATACAAATACCATATTTTAGGATAAATGTGGTACCTACTTTGGAACTTACCATATTTCATAATAAAATGCATGAAAAACAATTAAAACACTCCATTTTAAGAAAAATGTTGCACCTTCTTTGTAATTTTACCGCATTTCTTAATACATGCGGGTAAAACATATATACAAATGCCATTTTTAGGATAAATGTGGTAACTACATTACAACTTTACCATATTTCATAATAAATGCATGAAAAACAATTATAACACTTCCATTTTAAGACAAATGTTGCACTTTCTTTGTAATTTTACCGCATTTCTTAATAAATGCGGGTAAAACATGTATACAAATACCATATTTTAGGATAAATGTGGTACCTACTTTACAATTTTACCACATTTCATAATAAATGGATGAAAAACAAGTATAACACATCCATTTTAAGACAAATGGTGAATTTCATTGTAATTTTACCGCATTTCTTAATAAATGCGGGTAAAACATGTATACAAATACCATACTTTAGGATAAATGTGGTACCTACTTTACAATTTTACCACATTTCATAATAAATGGATGAAAAACAAGTATAACACATCCATTTTAAGACGATCGTTGCAGCTTATTTGTAATTTTACCGCATTTCTTTATAAATGCAGGAAAAACATGTATACAAATACCATATTTTAGGATAAATGTGGTATCTACTTTGTAACTTTACCATATTTCATATGAATTCATGAACATCAATTATAACACATCCATATTAAGACATATGTCGCACCTTCTTTGTAATTTTATCGCATTTCTTAATAAATGTGGGTAAAACATGTATACAAATACCATATTTTAGGATGAATGTGGTACCTACTTTCCAACTTTACCACATTTCATAATAAAATGCATGAAAAACAATTAAAACACATCCATTTTAAGAAAAATGTTGCACCTTCTTTGTAATTTTACCGCATTTCTTAATACATGCGGGTAAAACATATATACAAATGCCATTTTTTAGGATAAATGTGGTACCTACATTACAACTTTACCATATTTCATAATAAATGCATGAAAAACAATTATAAGACTTCCATTTTAAGACAAATGTTGCACTTTCTTTGTAATTTTACCGCATTTCTAAATGAATGCGGGTAAAACATGTATACAAATACCATATTTTAGGATAAATGTGGTACCTACTTTATAACCTTACCACATTTCGTAATAAATGCATGAAAAATAATTATAACACATCCATTTTAAGACAAACGGTGAATTTTCATTGTAATTTTACCGCATTTCTTAATAAATGCGGGTAAAACATGTATACAAATACCATACTTTAGGATAAATGTGGTACCTACTTTACAACCTTACCACATTTCATAATAAATGGATGAAAAACAATTATAACACATCCATTTTAAGACAAATGGTGAATTTTCATTGTAATTTTACCGCATTTCTTAATAAATGCGGGTAAAACATGTATACAAATACCATACTTTAGGATAAATGTGGTACCTACTTTACAATTTTACCACATTTCATAATAAATGGATGAAAAACAATTATAACACATCCATTTTAAGACGATCGTTGCAGCTTATTTGTAATTTTACCGCATTTCTTTATAAATGCAGGAAAAACATGTATACAAATACCATATTTTAGGATAAATGTGGTGTCTACTTTGTAACTTTACCATATTTCATATGAATGCATGAACATCAATTATAACACATCCATATTAAACATATGTTGCACCTTCTTTGTAATTTTACCGCATTTCTTAATACATGCGGGTAAAACATATATACAAATGCCATTTTTAGGATAAATGTGGTACCTACATTACAACTTTACCATATTTCATAGTAAATGCATGAAAAACAATTATAACACTTCCATTTTAACACAAATGTTGCACTTTCTTTGTAATTTTACCGCATTTCTTAATAAATGCGGGTAAAACATGTATACAAATACCATATTTTAGGATAAATGTGGTACCTACTTTACAACCTTACCACATTTCGTAATAAATGCATGAAAAATAATTATAACACATCCATTTTAAGACAAATGGTGAATTTTCATTGTAATTTTACCGCATTTCTTAATAAATGCGGGTAAAACATGTATACAAATACCATACTTTAGGATAAATGTGGTACCTACTTTACAATTTTACCACATTTCATAATAAATGGATGAAAAACAATTATAACACATCCATTTTAAGACGATCGTTGCAGCTTATTTGTAATTTTACCGCATTTCTTAATAAATGCAGGAAAAACATGTATACAAATACCATATTTTAGGATAAATGTGGTATCTACTTTGTAACTTTACCATATTTCATATGAATGCATGAACATCAATTATAACACATCCATATTAAGACATATGTTGCACCTTCTTTGTAATTTTATCGCATTTCTTAATAAATGTTGGTAAAACATGTATACAAATACCATATTTTAGGATAAATGTGGTACCTACTTTGGAACTTAACCATATTTCATAATAAAATGCATGAAAAACAATTAAAACACCTCCATTTTAAGAAAATGTTGCACCTTCTTTGTAATTTTACCGCATTTCTTAATACATGCGGGTAAAACATATATACAAATGCCATTTTTTAGGATAAATGTGGTAACTACATTACAACTTTACCATATTTCATAATAAATGCATGAAAAACAATTATAACACTTCCATTTTAAGACAAATGTTGCACTTTCTTTGTAATTTTACCGCATTTCTTAATAAATGCGGGTAAAACATGTATACAAATACCATATTTTAGGATAAATGTGGTACCTACTTTACAATTTTACCACATTTCATAATAAATGGATGAAAAACAAGTATAACACATCCATTTTAAGACAAATGGTGAATTTTCATTGTAATATTACCGCATTTCTTAATAAATGCGGGTAAAACATGTATACAAATACCATACTTTAGGATAAATGTGGTACCTACTTTACAATTTACCACATTTCATAATAAATGGATGAAAAACAAGTATAACACATCCATTTTAAGACGATCGTTGCAGCTTATTTGTAATTTTACCGCATTTCTTTATAAATGCAGGAAAAACATGTATACAAATACCATATTTTAGGATAAATGTGGTATCTACTTTGTAACTTTACCATATTTCATATGAATTCATGAACATCAATTATAACACATCCATATTAAGACATATGTCGCACCTTCTTTGTAATTTTATCGCATTTCTTAATAAATGTGGGTAAAACATGTATACAAATACCATATTTTAGGATGAATGTGGTACCTACTTTCAACTTTACCACATTTCATAATAAAATGCATGAAAAACAATTAAAACACATCCATTTTAAGAAAAATGTTGCACCTTCTTTGTAATTTTACCGCATTTCTTAATACATGCGGGTAAAAACATATATACAAATGCCATTTTTAGGATAAATGTGGTACCTACATTACAACTTTACCATATTTCATAATAAATGCATGAAAAACAATTATAAGACTTCCATTTTAAGACAAATGTTGCACTTTCTTTGTAATTTTACCGCATTTCTAAATGAATGCGGGTAAAACATGTATACAAATACCATATTTTAGGATAAATGTGGTACCTACTTTATAACCTTACCACATTTCGTAATAAATGCATGAAAAATAATTATAACACATCCATTTTAAGACAAACGGTGAATTTTCATTGTAATTTTACCGCATTTCTTAATAAATGCGGGTAAAACATGTATACAAATACCATACTTTAGGATAAATGTGGTACCTACTTTACAACCTTACCACATTTCATAATAAATGGATGAAAAACAATTATAACACATCCATTTTAAGACAAATGGTGAATTTTCATGTAATTTTACCGCATTTCTTAATAAATGCGGGTAAAACATGTATACAAATACCATACTTTAGGATAAATGTGGTACCTACTTTACAATTTTACCACATTTCATAATAAATGGATGAAAAACAATTATAACACATCCATTTTAAGACGATCGTTGCAGCTTATTTGTAATTTTACCGCATTTCTTTATAAATGCAGGAAAAACATGTATACAAATACCATATTTTAGGATAAATGTGGTGTCTACTTTGTAACTTTACCATATTTCATATGAATGCATGAACATCAATTATAACACATCTATATTAATACATATGTTGCACCTTCTTTGTAATTTTACCGCATTTCTTAATACATGCGGGTAAAACATATATACAAATGCCATTTTTTAGGATAAATGTGGTACCTACATTACAACTTTACCATATTTCATAGTAAATGCATGAAAAACAATTATAACACTTCCATTTTAACACAAATGTTGCACTTTCTTTGTAATTTTACCGCATTTCTTAATAAATGCGGGTAAAACATGTATACAAATACCATATTTTAGGATAAATGTGGTACCTACTTTACAACCTTACCACATTTCGTAATAAATGCATGAAAAATAATTATAACACATCCATTTTAAGACAAATGGTGAATTTTCATTGTAATTTTACCGCATTTCTTAATAAATGCGGGTAAAACATGTATACAAATACCATACTTTAGGATAAATGTGGTACCTACTTTACAATTTTACCACATTTCATAATAAATGGATGAAAAACAATTATAACACATCCATTTTAAGACGATCGTTGCAGCTTATTTGTAATTTTACCGCATTTCTTAATAAATGCAGGAAAAACATGTATACAAATACCATATTTTAGGATAAATGTGGTATCTACTTTGTAACTTTACCATATTTCATATGAATGCATGAACATCAATTATAACACATCCATATTAAGACATATGTTGCACCTTCTTTGTAATTTTATCGCATTTCTTAATAAATGTTGGTAAACATGTATACAAATACCATATTTTAGGATAAATGTGGTACCTACTTTGGAACTTAACCATATTTCATAATAAAATGCATGAAAAACAATTAAAACACCTCCATTTTAAGAAAAATGTTGCACCTTCTTTGTAATTTTACCGCATTTCTTAATACATGCGGGTTAAAACATATATACAAATGCCATTTTTTAGGATAAATGTGGTAACTACATTACAACTTACCATATTTCATAATAAATGCATGAAAAACAATTATAACACTTCCATTTTAAGACAAATGTTGCACTTTCTTTGTAATTTTACCGCATTTCTTAATAAATGCGGGTAAAACATGTATACAAATACCATATTTTAGGATAAATGTGGTACCTACTTTACAATTTTACCACATTTCATAATAAATGGATGAAAAACAAGTATAACACATCCATTTTAAGACAAATGGTGAATTTTCATTGTAATTTTACCGCATTTCTTAATAAATGCGGGTAAAACATGTATACAAATACCATACTTTAGGATAAATGTGGTACCTACTTTACAATTTTACCACATTTCATAATAAATGGATGAAAAACAAGTATAACACATCCATTTTAAGACGATCGTTGCAGCTTATTTGTAATTTTACCGCATTTCTTTATAAATGCAGGAAAAACATGTATACAAATACCATATTTTAGGATAAATGTGGTATCTACTTTGTAACTTTACCATATTTCATATGAATTCATGAACATCAATTATAACACATCCATATTAAGACATATGTCGCACCTTCTTTGTAATTTATCGCATTTCTTAATAAATGTGGGTAAAACATGTATACAAATACCATATTTTAGGATGAATGTGGTACCTACTTTCCAACTTTACCACATTTCATAATAAAATGCATGAAAAACAATTAAAACACATCCATTTTAAGAAAAATGTTGCACCTTCTTTGTAATTTTACCGCATTTCTTAATACATGCGGGTAAAACATATATACAAATGCCATTTTTTAGGATAAATGTGGTACCTACATTACAACTTTACCATATTTCATAATAAATGCATGAAAAACAATTATAAGACTTCCATTTTAAGACAAATGTTGCACTTTCTTTGTAATTTTACCGCATTTCTAAATGAATGCGGGTAAAACATGTATACAAATACCATATTTTAGGATAAATGTGGTACCTACTTTATAACCTTACCACATTTCGTAATAAATGCATGAAAAATAATTATAACACATCCATTTTAAGACAAACGGTGAATTTTCATTGTAATTTTACCGCATTTCTTAATAAATGCGGGTAAAACATGTATACAAATACCATACTTTAGGATAAATGTGGTACCTACTTTACAACCTTACCACATTTATAATAAATGGATGAAAAAACAATTATAACACATCCATTTTAAGACAAATGGTGAATTTTCATTGTAATTTTACCGCATTTCTTAATAAATGCGGGTAAAACATGTATACAAATACCATACTTTAGGATAAATGTGGTACCTACTTTACAATTTACCACATTTCATATAAATGGATGAAAAAACAATTATAACACATCCATTTTAAGACGTATGTTGCAGCTTATTTGTAATTTTACCGCATTTCTTTATAAATGCAGAAAAAACATGTATACAAATACCATATTTTAGGATAAATGTGGTGTCTACTTGTAACTTTACCATATTTCATATGAATGCATGAACATCAATTATAAACACATCCATATTAAGACATATGTTGCACCTTCTTTGTAATTTTACCGCATTTCTTAATACATGCGGGGTAAAACATATATACAAATGCCATTTTTAGGATAAATGTGGTACCTACATTACAACTTTACCATATTTCATAGTAAATGCATGAAAAACAATTATAACACTTCCATTTTAACACAAATGTTGCACTTTCTTTGTAATTTTACCGCATTTCTTAATAAATGCGGGTAAAACATGTATACAAATACCATATTTTAGGATAAATGTGGTACCTACTTTACAACCTTACCACATTTCGTAATAAATGCATGAAAAATAATTATAACACATCCATTTTAAGACAAATGGTGAATTTTCATTGTAATTTACCGCATTTCTTAATAAATGCGGGGTAAAACATGTATACAAATACCATACTTTAGGATAAATGTGGTACCTACTTTACAATTTTACCACATTTCATAATAAATGGATGAAAAAACATTATAACACATCCATTTTAAGACGATCGTTGCAGCTTATTGTAATTTTACCGCATTTCTAATAAATGCAGGAAAAAACATGTATACAAATACCATATTTTAGGATAAATGTGGTATCTACTTTGTACTTTACCATATTTCATATGAATGCATGAACATCAATTATAACACATCCATATTAAGACATATGTTGCACCTTCTTTGTAATTTTATCGCATTTCTTAATAAATGTTGGTAAAACATGTATACAAATACCATATTTTAGGATAAATGTGGTACCTACTTTGGAACTTAACCATATTTCATAATAAAATGCATGAAAAACAATTAAAACCTCCATTTTAAGAAAAATGTTGCACCTTCTTTGTAATTTTACCGCATTTTTAATACATGCGGGTAAGTAAAACATATATACAAATGCCCATTTTTTAGGATAAATGTGGTAACTACATTACAACTTTACCATATTCATAATAAATGCATGAAAAACAATTATAACACTTCCATTTTAAGACAAATGTTGCACTTTCTTTGTAATTTTACCGCATTTCTTAATAAATGCGGGTAAAACATGTATACAAATACCATACTTTAGGATAAATGTGGTACCTACTTTACAATTTTACCACATTTCATAATAAATGGATGAAAAACAAGTATAACACATCCATTTTAAGACGATCGTTGCAGCTATTTGTAATTTTACCGCATTTCTTATAAATGCGGGAAAAACATGTATACAAATACCATATTTAGGATAAATGTGGTACCTACTTTACAACTTTACCATATTTCATATAAATGCATGAAAAACAAGTATAACACATCCATTTTAAGACATATGTTGCACTTCTTTGTAATTTTACCGCATTTCTTAATAAATGGGGGTAAAACATGTATACAAATACCATATTTAGGATAAATGTGGTACCTACTTTCCAACTTTACCACATTTCATATAAATGCATGAAAAACAATTAAAACACATCCATTTTAAGACAAATGTTGCACCTTTTTGTAATTTTACCGCATTTCTTAATAAATGCGGGTAAAACATGTATACAAATACCATTTTTAGGATAAATGTGGTACCTACTTTAAACTTTACCATATTTCATAATAAATGCATGAAAAACAATTATAACACTCCATTTAAGAAAAATGTTGCACCTTCTTTGTAATTTTACCGCATTTCTTAATAATGCGGGTAAAACATGTATACAAATACATTTTAGGATAAATGTGGTACCTACATTACAACTTTACCATATTTCATAATAAATGCATGAAAAACAATTATAACACTCCATTTTAAGACAAATGGTGAATTTCTTGTAATTTTACCGCATTTCTTAATAAATGCGGGTAAAACATGTATACAAATACCATATTTAGGATAAATGTGGTACCTACTTTACAACCTTACCACATTTCGTAATAAATGCATGAAAAATAATTATAACACATCCATTTTAAGACAAATGGTGAATTTTCATTGTAATTTTACCGCATTTCTTAATAAATGCGGGTAAAACATGTATACAAATACCATACTTTAGGATAAATGTGGTACCTACTTTACAATTTTACCACATTTCATAATAAATGGATGAAAAACAATTATAACACATCCATTTTAAGACGATGTTGCAGCTTATTTGTAATTTTACCGCATTTCTTAATAAATGCAGAAAAACATGTATACAAATACCATATTTTAGGATAAATGTGGTATCTACTTTGTACTTTACCATATTTCATATGAATGCATGAACATCAATTATAACACATCCATATTAAGACATATGTTGCACCTTCTTTGTAATTTTATCGCATTTCTTAATAAATGTTGGTAAAAACATGTATACAAATACCATATTTAGGATAAATGTGGTACCTACTTTGGAACTTACCATATTTCATAATAAAATGCATGAAAAACAATTAAACACCTCCATTTTAAGAAAAATGTTGCACCTTCTTTGTAATTTTACCGCATTCTTAATACATGCGGGTAAAACATATATACAAATGCCATTTTTTAGGATAAATGTGGTAACTACATTACAATTACCATATTTCATAATAAATGCATGAAAAACAATTATAACACTTCATTTTAAGACAAATGTTGCACTTTCTTTGTAATTTTACCGCATTTCTTAATAAATGCGGTAAAACATGTATACAAATACCATATTTTAGGATAAATGTGGTACCTACTTTAATTTTACCACATTTCATAATAAATGCATGAAAAATAATTATAACACATCCATTTTAAGACAAATGGTGAATTTTCATTGTAATTTACCGCATTTCTTAATAAATGCGGGTAAAACATGTATACAAATACCATACTTTAGGATAAATGTGGTACCTACTTTACAATTTTACCACATTTCATAATAAATGGATGAAAAACAAGTATAACACATCCATTTTAAGACGATCGTTGCAGCTTATTTGTAATTTTACCGCATTTCTTTATAAATGCAGGAAAAACATGTATACAAATACCATATTTAGGATAAATGTGGTATCTACTTTGTAACTTTACCATATTTCATATGAATGCATGAACATCAATTATAACACATCCATATTAAGACATATGTTGCACCTTCTTTGTAATTTTATCGCATTTCTTAATAATGTGGGTAAAACATGTATACAAATACCATATTTTAGGATAAATGTGGTACCTACTTTCCAACTTTACCACATTTCATAATAAAATGCATGAAAAACAATTAAAACACATCCATTTTAAGAAAAATGTTGCACCTTCTTTGTAATTTTACCGCATTTCTTAATACATGCGGGTAAAACATATATACAAATGCCATTTTTTAGGATAAATGTGGTACCTACATTACAACTTTACCATATTTCATAATAAATGCATGAAAAACAATTATAACACTTCCATTTTAAGACAAATGTTGCACTTCTTTGTAATTTTACCGCATTTCTTAATAATGCGGGTAAAACATGTATACAAATACCATATTTTAGGATAAATGTGGTACCTACTTTACAACCTTACCACATTTCGTAATAAATGCATGAAAATAATTATAACACATCCATTTTAAGACAAATGGTGAATTTTCATTGTAATTTTACCGCATTTCTTAATAAATGGGGGTAAAACATGTATACAAATACCATACTTTAGGATAAATGTGGTACCTACTTTACAACCTTACCACATTTCATAATAAATGGATGAAAAACAATTATAACACATCCATTTTAAGACAAATGGTGCATTTCATTGTAATTTTACCGCATTCTTAATAAATGCGGTAAAACATGTATACAAATACCATACTTTAGGATAAATGTGGTACCTACTTTACAACTTTACCACATTTCATAATAAATGCATGAAAAACAATTATAACACATCCATTTTAAGACGATGTTGCACCTTCTTTGTAATTTTACCGCATTTCTTATAAATGCAGGAAAAACATGTATACAAATACCATATTTAGGATAAATGTGGTACCTACTTTGTAACTTTACCATATTTCATATAAATGCATGAAAAACAATTATAACACATCATTTAAGACATATGTTGCACCTTCTTTGTAATTTTACCGCATTTCTTAATACATGCGGGTAAAACATATATACAAATGCCATTTTTAGGATAAATGTGGTACCTACATTACAACTTTACCATATTTCATAATAAATGCATGAAAAACAATTATAACACTTCCATTTTAAACAAATGTTGCACTTTCTTTGTAATTTTACCGCATTTCTAAATAATGCGGGTAAAACATGTATACAAATACCATATTTTAGGATAAATGTGGTACCTACTTTACACCTTACCACATTTCGTAATAAATGCATGAAAAATAATTATAACACATCCATTTTAAGACAAATGGTGAATTTCATTGTAATTTTACCGCATTTCTTAATAAATGCGGGTAAAACATGTATACAAATACCATACTTTAGGATAAATGTGGTACCTACTTTACAATTTACCACATTTCATAATAAATGGATGAAAAACAATATAACACATCCATTTTAAGACGATCGTTGCAGCTTATTTGTAATTTTACCGCATTTCTTAATAAATGCAGGAAAAACATGTATACAAATACCATATTTTAGGATAAATGTGGTATCTACTTTGTAACTTTACCATATTTCATATGAATGCATGAACATCAATTATAACACATCCATATTAAGACATATGTTGCACCTTCTTTGTAATTTTATCGCATTTCTTAATAAATGTTGGTAAAACATGTATACAAATACCATATTTTAGGATAAATGTGGTACCTACTTTGGAACTTTACCATATTTCATAATAAAATGCATGAAAAACAATTTAACACACCTCCATTTAAGAAAAGTTGCACCTTCTTTGTAATTTTACCGCATTTCTTAATAACATGCGGGTAAAACATATATACAAATGCCATTTTTTAGGATAAATGTGGTACCTACATTACAACTTTACCATATTTCATAATAAATGCATGAAAAACAATTATAACACTTCCATTTTAAGACAAATGTTGCACTTTCTTTGTAATTTTACCGCATTTCTTAATAAATGCGGGTAAAACATGTATACAAATACCATATTTAGGATAAATGTGGTACCTACTT
>NW_026112728.1:0-68343 GCF_024323335.1 Lathyrus oleraceus | reverse complement strand
TTCTGTTTATCATTTTTTTGGAGCCTCCTCATTGAGGAATTGGAAGACAAACAACGTCTAATACAGAAAAAGATAACCAAATTGGAACAAAAGTGGAAGACTATAAGAGGGAAAAGGGTGATAGATAGCCATATGGAAAATCTAAGTAGTCAGGGTAAAATAGATCTTTGTAGCTTATTAAATTTTCACTTTTAGTTTAGTGAAACTTATATTTTGTTTGATTTTGCAGAAATTGATGATGACGAAGTTTCAAGACATAATGAAGAGGATGATGATTATAATGCTGCAGAATGATGACGACGATGATGACGGTATTGTTATAGCGGTTGGTACCAACATCATGATGAAGCTGGTGATTACAACGGTGGTACCAATATCACGATGAAGCTGGTGATTAAAATAGTTGGTACCAACATCATGAGGAAGACGATGAACACAACGGTTTTGGACCAACAGTATGCTCCCGTACAGACCCTTTATCTTGCTGCAGATAACCATGATCATGCACTGAACCTGATATTGAATGAAGCTCCCTCAAAGAACCTGAACCACAACCAGCCTGAGGAAGTTACTCATACTGAGAACCTTCTTGCTGCAGATTAACGATGATCCTATACAGAAATTTTCTTGCTGAAATAACCATCATCCTATACAGAACTTTCTTGCTGCAGATAACCATAATCATATTCATGAATGGTTTTGTGCATTTTCTCGTTTTCTTGTTTTATAAACTGCTTATTTATATGATCTTCTTTTTCTTGAATTGCAAGTTTGTCATGCTGGCATTTTTATAGTTTTCTTGCGTTAGATAATGATGATTTTAACGATCTTTATGTTAATTTCCTTTTCTTGAATTTGCAAATTCCTCACGCTGTTAATCATTTTTCTTGATAGGTTTTTATGTGATAGTTACATTTTTAGCCATTGTATTGCACATTTTCGCTGATGTTTCTAGGTGTTTTGGAATTGCTAAATGTTACAATTCTTACATTACTATGATCTTTCCTCACATCGTATTTGTTTTAATTTCTGTTTATCATTTTTTTGTAGCCTCCTCATTGAGGAATTGTAGACAAACAACGTCTAATACAGGAAAAAGATAACCAAATGGGAACAAAAGCTGGAAGACTATAAGGGGAATGGATGTGATAGTAGCCATATGGGAAAATCTAAGTAGTCAGGTAATAATAGATCTTTGTAGCTTATTTTAAATTTTCACTTTTAGTTTAGTGAAACTTATATTTGTTTGATTTTGCAGAAATTGATGATGACGAAGTTTCAAGACATAATGAAGAGGATGATGATTATAACTGCTGCAAGAATGATGACGACGATGATGACGGTATTTGTAGCGGTTGGTACCAACATCATCATGATGAAGCTGGTGATTACAACGGTTGGTACCATATCACGATGAAGCTGTGGTGATTAAAATAGTTGGTACCCACATCATGAGGAAGACGATGAACACAACGGTTTGGACCAACAGTATGCTCCCGTACAGACCCTTTATCTTGCTGCAGATAACCATGATCATGCACTGAACCTGATTGAATGAAGCTCCCTCAAAGAACCTGAACCAGAACCAGCCTGAGGAAGTTACTCATACTGAGAACCTTCTTGTGCAGCTAAAGATGATTACGCCTATACAGAAATTTTCTTGCTGCAAATAACCATCATCCTATACAGAACTTCTTGCTGCAGATAACCATAATCATATTCATGAAGTTTTTGTGCATTTTTCGTTTTCTTGTTTTATAAACTGCTTATTTATATGATCTTCTTTTTCTTGAATTTGCAAGTTTGTCATGCTTGCATTGTTATAGTTTTCTTGCGTTAGATAATGCGATTTTAATCTTTATTTATGTTAATTTCCTTTTCTTGAATTTGCAAATTCCTCACGCTGTTAATCATTTTTTCTTGATAGGTTGTTTCATGTTGATAGTTACATTTTTAGCCATTGTATTACTACATTTTCGCTGATGTTTCTAGGTGTTTTGAATTACTAAATGTTAATTCTTACATTACTATGATCTTTCCTCACATCGTATTTGTTTTTAATTTCTGTTTATCATTTTTTTGTAGCCTCCTCTTGAGGAATTGGAAGACAAACAACGTCTAATACAGAAAAGATAACCAAATTGGAACAAAAGCTGGAAGACTATAAGAGGGAAATGGATGGATAGATAGCCATATGGAAAATCTAAGTAGTCAGGGTAATAATAGATCTTTGTAGCTTATTTTAAATTTTCACTTTTAGTTTAGTGAAACTTATATTTTGTTTGATTTTGCAGAAATTGATGATGACGAAGTTTCAAGACATAATGAAGAGGATGATGATTATAACTGCTGCAAGAATGATGACGACGATGATGACGGTATGTTGTAGCGGTTGGTACCAACATCATGATGAAGCTGGTGATTACAACGGTTGGTACCAATATCACGATGAAGCTGGTGATTACAATAGTTGGTACCAACATCATGAGGAAGACGATGAACACAACGGTTTGGACCACAGTATGCTCCCGTACAGACCCTTTATCTTGCTGCAGATAACCATGATCATGCACTGAACCTGATATTGAATGAAGCTCCCTCAAAGAACCTGAACCAGAACCAGCCTGAGGAAGTTACTCATACTGAGAACCTTCTTGCTGCAGATAACGATGATCCTATACAGAAATTTTCTTGCTGCAAATAACCATCATCCTATACAGAACTTTCTTGCTGCAGATAACCATAATCATATTCATGAATGTTTTGTGCATTTTTCGTTTTCTTGTTTTATAAAATGCTTATTTATATGATCTTCTTTTTCTTGAATTTGCAAGTTTGTCATGCTTGCATTTTTATAGTTTTCTTGCGTTAGATAATGATGATTTTAACGATCTTTATGTAATTTCCTTTTCTTGAATTTGCAAATTCCTCACGCTGTTAATCATTTTTTCTTGATAGGTTTTTCATGTTGATAGTTACATTTTTAGCCATTGTATTACTACATTTTCGCTGATGTTTCTAGGTGTTTTGGAATTACTAAATGTTACAATTCTTACATTACTATGATCTTTCCTCACATCGTATTTGTTTTTAATTTCTGTTTATCATTTTTTTGTAGCCTCCTCATTGAGGAATTGGAAGACAAACAACGTCTAATACAGAAAAAGATAACCAAATTGGAACAAAAGCTGGAAGACTATAAGAGGGAAATGGATGTGATAGATAGCCATATGGAAAATCTAAGTAGTCAGGGTAATAATAGATCTTTGTAGCTTATTTTAAATTTTCACTTTTAGTTTAGTGAAACTTATATTTTGTTTGATTTTGCAGAAATTGATGATGACGAAGTTTCAAGACATAATGAAGAGGATGATGATTATAACTGCTGCAAGAATGATGACGACGATGATGACGGTATTTGTAGCGGTTGGTACCAACATCATGATGAAGCTGGTGATTACAACGGTTGGTACCAATATCACGATGAAGCTGGTGATTACAATAGTTGGTACCAACATCATGAGGAAGACGATGAACACAACGGTTTGGACCAACAGTATGCTCCCGTACAGACCCTTTATCTTGCTGCAGATAACCATGATCATGCACTGAACCTGATATTGAATGAAGCTCCCTCAAAGAACCTGAACCAGAACCAGCCTGAGGAAGTTACTCATACTGAGAACCTTCTTGCTGCAGATAACGATGATCCTATACAGAAATTTTCTTGCTGCAAATAACCATCATCCTATACAGAACTTTCTTGCTGCAGATAACCATAATCATATTCATGAATGTTTTTGTGCATTTTCTCGTTTTCTTGTTTTATAAACTGCTTATTTATATGATCTTCTTTTTCTTGAATTTGCAAGTTTGTCATGCTTGCATTTTTATAGTTTTCTTGCGTTAGATAATGATGATTTTAACGATCTTTATGTTAATTTCCTTTTCTTGAATTTGCAAATTCCTCACGCTGTTAATCATTTTTTCTTGATAGGTTTTTCATGTTGATAGTTACATTTTTAGCCATTGTATTACTACATTTTCGCTGATGTTTCTAGGTGTTTTGGAATTACTAAATGTTACAATTCTTACATTACTATGATCTTTCCTCACATCGTATTTGTTTTAATTTCTGTTTATCATTTTTTTGTAGCCTCCTCATTGAGGAATTGGAAGACAAACAACGTCTAATACAGAAAAAGATAACCAAATTGGAACAAAAGCTGGAAGACTATAAGAGGGAAATGGATGTGATAGATAGCCATATGGAAAATCTAAGTAGTCAGGGTAATAATAGATCTTTGTAGCTTATTTTAAATTTTCACTTTTAGTTTAGTGAAACTTATATTTTGTTTGATTTTGCAGAAATTGATGATGACGAAGTTTCAAGACATAATGAAGAGGATGATGATTATAACTGCTGCAAGAATGATGACGACGATGATGACGGTATTTGTAGCGGTTGGTACCAACATCATGATGAAGCTGGTGATTACAACGGTTGGTACCAATATCACGATGAAGCTGGTGATTAAATAGTTGGTACCAACATCATGAGGAAGACGATGAACACAACGGTTTGGACCAACAGTATGCTCCCGTACAGACCCTTTATCTTGCTGCAGATAACCATGATCATGCACTGAACCTGATATTGAATGAAGCTCCCTCAAAGAACCTGAACCAGAACCAGCCTGAGGAAGTTACTCATACTGAGAACCTTCTTGCTGCAGATAACGATGATCCTATACAGAAATTTTCTTGCTGCAAATAACCATCATCCTATACAGAACTTTCTTGCTGCAGATAACCATAATCATATTCATGAATGTTTTTGTGCATTTTCTCGTTTTCTTGTTTTATAAACTGCTTATTTATATGATCTTCTTTTTCTTGAATTTGCAAGTTTGTCATGCTTGCATTTTTATAGTTTTCTTGCGTTAGATAATGATGATTTTAACGATCTTTATGTTAATTTCCTTTTCTTGAATTTGCAAATTCCTCACGCTGTTAATCATTTTTTCTTGATAGGTTTTTCATGTTGATAGTTACATTTTTAGCCATTGTATTACTACATTTTCGCTGATGTTTCTAGGTGTTTTGGAATTACTAAATGTTACAATTCTTACATTACTATGATCTTTCCTCACATCGTATTTGTTTTTAATTTCTGTTTATCATTTTTTGTAGCCTCCTCATTGAGGAATTGGAAGACAAACAACGTCTAATACAGAAAAAGATAACCAAATTGGAACAAAAGCTGGAAGACTATAAGAGGGAAATGGATGTGATAGATAGCCATATGGAAAATCTAAGTAGTCAGGGTAATAATAGATCTTTGTAGCTTATTTTAAATTTTCACTTTTAGTTTAGTGAAACTTATATTTTGTTTGATTTTGCAGAAATTGATGATGACGAAGTTTCAAGACATAATGAAGAGGATGATGATTATAACTGCTGCAAGAATGATGACGACGATGATGACGGTATTTGTAGCGGTTGGTACCAACATCATGATGAAGCTGGTGATTACAACGGTTGGTACCAATATCACGATGAAGCTGGTGATTACAATAGTTGGTACCAACATCATGAGGAAGACGATGAACACAACGGTTTGGACCAACAGTATGCTCCCGTACAGACCCTTTATCTTGCTGCAGATAACCATGATCATGCACTGAACCTGATATTGAATGAAGCTCCCTCAAAGAACCTGAACCAGAACCAGCCTGAGGAAGTTACTCATACTGAGAACCTTCTTGCTGCAGATAACGATGATCCTATACAGAAATTTTCTTGCTGCAAATAACCATCATCCTATACAGAACTTTCTTGCTGCAGATAACCATAATCATATTCATGAATGTTTTTGTGCATTTTCTCGTTTTCTTGTTTTATAAACTGCTTATTTATATGATCTTCTTTTTCTTGAATTTGCAAGTTTGTCATGCTTGCATTTTTATAGTTTTCTTGCGTTAGATAATGATGATTTTAACGATCTTTATGTTAATTTCCTTTTCTTGAATTTGCAAATTCCTCACGCTGTTAATCATTTTTTCTTGATAGGTTTTTCATGTTGATAGTTACATTTTTAGCCATTGTATTACTACATTTTCGCTGATGTTTCTAGGTGTTTTGGAATTACTAAATGTTACAATTCTTACATTACTATGATCTTTCCTCACATCGTATTTGTTTTTAATTTCTGTTTATCATTTTTTTGTAGCCTCCTCATTGAGGAATTGGAAGACAAACAACGTCTAATACAGAAAAAGATAACCAAATTGGAACAAAAGCTGGAAGACTATAAGAGGGAAATGGATGTGATAGATAGCCATATGGAAAATCTAAGTAGTCAGGGTAATAATAGATCTTTGTAGCTTATTTTAAATTTTCACTTTTAGTTTAGTGAAACTTATATTTTGTTTGATTTTGCAGAAATTGATGATGACGAAGTTTCAAGACATAATGAAGAGGATGATGATTATAACTGCTGCAAGAATGATGACGACGATGATGACGGTATTTGTAGCGGTTGGTACCAACATCATGATGAAGCTGGTGATTACAACGGTTGGTACCAATATCACGATGAAGCTGGTGATTACAATAGTTGGTACCAACATCATGAGGAAGACGATGAACACAACGGTTTGGACCAACAGTATGCTCCCGTACAGACCCTTTATCTTGCTGCAGATAACCATGATCATGCACTGAACCTGATATTGAATGAAGCTCCCTCAAAGAACCTGAACCAGAACCAGCCTGAGGAAGTTACTCATACTGAGAACCTTCTTGCTGCAGATAACGATGATCCTATACAGAAATTTTCTTGCTGCAAATAACCATCATCCTATACAGAACTTTCTTGCTGCAGATAACCATAATCATATTCATGAATGTTTTTGTGCATTTTCTCGTTTTCTTGTTTTATAAACTGCTTATTTATATGATCTTCTTTTTCTTGAATTTGCAAGTTTGTCATGCTTGCATTTTTATAGTTTTCTTGCGTTAGATAATGATGATTTTAACGATCTTTATGTTAATTTCCTTTTCTTGAATTTGCAAATTCCTCACGCTGTTAATCATTTTTTCTTGATAGGTTTTTCATGTTGATAGTTACATTTTTAGCCATTGTATTACTACATTTTCGCTGATGTTTCTAGGTGTTTTGGAATTGCTAAATGTTACAATTCTTACATTACTATGATCTTTCCTCACATCGTATTTGTTTTTAATTTCTGTTTATCATTTTTTTGTAGCCTCCTCATTGAGGAATTGGAAGACAAACAACGTCTAATACAGAAAAAGATAACCAAATTGGAACAAAAGCTGGAAGACTATAAGAGGGAAATGGATGTGATAGATAGCCATATGGAAAATCTAAGTAGTCAGGGTAATAATAGATCTTTGTAGCTTATTTTAAATTTTCACTTTTAGTTTAGTGAAACTTATATTTTGTTTGATTTTGCAGAAATTGATGATGACGAAGTTTCAAGACATAATGAAGAGGATGATGATTATAACTGCTGCAAGAATGATGACGACGATGATGACGGTATTTGTAGCGGTTGGTACCAACATCATGATGAAGCTGGTGATTACAACGGTTGGTACCAATATCACGATGAAGCTGGTGATTAAATAGTTGGTACCAACATCATGAGGAAGACGATGAACACAACGGTTTGGACCAACAGTATGCTCCCGTACAGACCCTTTATCTTGCTGCAGATAACCATGATCATGCACTGAACCTGATATTGAATGAAGCTCCCTCAAAGAACCTGAACCAGAACCAGCCTGAGGAAGTTACTCATACTGAGAACCTTCTTGCTGCAGATAACGATGATCCTATACAGAAATTTTCTTGCTGCAAATAACCATCATCCTATACAGAACTTTCTTGCTGCAGATAACCATAATCATATTCATGAATGTTTTTGTGCATTTTCTCGTTTTCTTGTTTTATAAACTGCTTATTTATATGATCTTCTTTTTCTTGAATTTGCAAGTTTGTCATGCTTGCATTTTTATAGTTTTCTTGCGTTAGATAATGATGATTTTAACGATCTTTATGTTAATTTCCTTTTCTTGAATTTGCAAATTCCTCACGCTGTTAATCATTTTTTCTTGATAGGTTTTTCATGTTGATAGTTACATTTTTAGCCATTGTATTACTACATTTTCGCTGATGTTTCTAGGTGTTTTGGAATTACTAAATGTTACAATTCTTACATTACTATGATCTTTCCTCACATCGTATTTGTTTTTAATTTCTGTTTATCATTTTTTTGTAGCCTCCTCATTGAGGAATTGGAAGACAAACAACGTCTAATACAGAAAAAGATAACCAAATTGGAACAAAAGCTGGAAGACTATAAGAGGGAAATGGATGTGATAGATAGCCATATGGAAAATCTAAGTAGTCAGGGTAATAATAGATCTTTGTAGCTTATTTTAAATTTTCACTTTTAGTTTAGTGAAACTTATATTTTGTTTGATTTTGCAGAAATTGATGATGACGAAGTTTCAAGACATAATGAAGAGGATGATGATTATAACTGCTGCAAGAATGATGACGACGATGATGACGGTATTTGTAGCGGTTGGTACCAACATCATGATGAAGCTGGTGATTACAACGGTTGGTACCAATATCACGATGAAGCTGGTGATTACAATAGTTGGTACCAACATCATGAGGAAGACGATGAACACAACGGTTTGGACCAACAGTATGCTCCCGTACAGACCCTTTATCTTGCTGCAGATAACCATGATCATGCACTGAACCTGATATTGAATGAAGCTCCCTCAAAGAACCTGAACCAGAACCAGCCTGAGGAAGTTACTCATACTGAGAACCTTCTTGCTGCAGATAACGATGATCCTATACAGAAATTTTCTTGCTGCAAATAACCATCATCCTATACAGAACTTTCTTGCTGCAGATAACCATAATCATATTCATGAATGTTTTTGTGCATTTTCTCGTTTTCTTGTTTTATAAACTGCTTATTTATATGATCTTCTTTTTCTTGAATTTGCAAGTTTGTCATGCTTGCATTTTTATAGTTTTCTTGCGTTAGATAATGATGATTTTAACGATCTTTATGTTAATTTCCTTTTCTTGAATTTGCAAATTCCTCACGCTGTTAATCATTTTTTCTTGATAGGTTTTTCATGTTGATAGTTACATTTTTAGCCATTGTATTACTACATTTTCGCTGATGTTTCTAGGTGTTTTGGAATTGCTAAATGTTACAATTCTTACATTACTATGATCTTTCCTCACATCGTATTTGTTTTTAATTTCTGTTTATCATTTTTTTGTAGCCTCCTCATTGAGGAATTGGAAGACAAACAACGTCTAATACAGAAAAAGATAACCAAATTGGAACAAAAGCTGGAAGACTATAAGAGGGAAATGGATGTGATAGATAGCCATATGGAAAATCTAAGTAGTCAGGGTAATAATAGATCTTTGTAGCTTATTTTAAATTTTCACTTTTAGTTTAGTGAAACTTATATTTTGTTTGATTTTGCAGAAATTGATGATGACGAAGTTTCAAGACATAATGAAGAGGATGATGATTATAACTGCTGCAAGAATGATGACGACGATGATGACGGTATTTGTAGCGGTTGGTACCAACATCATGATGAAGCTGGTGATTACAACGGTTGGTACCAATATCACGATGAAGCTGGTGATTAAAATAGTTGGTACCAACATCATGAGGAAGACGATGAACACAACGGTTTGGACCAACAGTATGCTCCCGTACAGACCCTTTATCTTGCTGCAGATAACCATGATCATGCACTGAACCTGATATTGAATGAAGCTCCCTCAAAGAACCTGAACCAGAACCAGCCTGAGGAAGTTACTCATACTGAGAACCTTCTTGCTGCAGATAACGATGATCCTATACAGAAATTTTCTTGCTGCAAATAACCATCATCCTATACAGAACTTTCTTGCTGCAGATAACCATAATCATATTCATGAATGTTTTTGTGCATTTTCTCGTTTTCTTGTTTTATAAACTGCTTATTTATATGATCTTCTTTTTCTTGAATTTGCAAGTTTGTCATGCTTGCATTTTTATAGTTTTCTTGCGTTAGATAATGATGATTTTAACGATCTTTATGTTAATTTCCTTTTCTTGAATTTGCAAATTCCTCACGCTGTTAATCATTTTTTCTTGATAGGTTTTTCATGTTGATAGTTACATTTTTAGCCATTGTATTACTACATTTTCGCTGATGTTTCTAGGTGTTTTGGAATTGCTAAATGTTACAATTCTTACATTACTATGATCTTTCCTCACATCGTATTTGTTTTTAATTTCTGTTTATCATTTTTTTGTAGCCTCCTCATTGAGGAATTGGAAGACAAACAACGTCTAATACAGAAAAAGATAACCAAATTGGAACAAAAGCTGGAAGACTATAAGAGGGAAATGGATGTGATAGATAGCCATATGGAAAATCTAAGTAGTCAGGGTAATAATAGATCTTTGTAGCTTATTTTAAATTTTCACTTTTAGTTTAGTGAAACTTATATTTTGTTTGATTTTGCAGAAATTGATGATGACGAAGTTTCAAGACATAATGAAGAGGATGATGATTATAACTGCTGCAAGAATGATGACGACGATGATGACGGTATTTGTAGCGGTTGGTACCAACATCATGATGAAGCTGGTGATTACAACGGTTGGTACCAATATCACGATGAAGCTGGTGATTAAAATAGTTGGTACCAACATCATGAGGAAGACGATGAACACAACGGTTTGGACCAACAGTATGCTCCCGTACAGACCCTTTATCTTGCTGCAGATAACCATGATCATGCACTGAACCTGATATTGAATGAAGCTCCCTCAAAGAACCTGAACCAGAACCAGCCTGAGGAAGTTACTCATACTGAGAACCTTCTTGCTGCAGATAACGATGATCCTATACAGAAATTTTCTTGCTGCAAATAACCATCATCCTATACAGAACTTTCTTGCTGCAGATAACCATAATCATATTCATGAATGTTTTTGTGCATTTTCTCGTTTTCTTGTTTTATAAACTGCTTATTTATATGATCTTCTTTTTCTTGAATTTGCAAGTTTGTCATGCTTGCATTTTTATAGTTTTCTTGCGTTAGATAATGATGATTTTAACGATCTTTATGTTAATTTCCTTTTCTTGAATTTGCAAATTCCTCACGCTGTTAATCATTTTTTCTTGATAGGTTTTTCATGTTGATAGTTACATTTTTAGCCATTGTATTACTACATTTTCGCTGATGTTTCTAGGTGTTTTGGAATTGCTAAATGTTACAATTCTTACATTACTATGATCTTTCCTCACATCGTATTTGTTTTTAATTTCTGTTTATCATTTTTTTGTAGCCTCCTCATTGAGGAATTGGAAGACAAACAACGTCTAATACAGAAAAAGATAACCAAATTGGAACAAAAGCTGGAAGACTATAAGAGGGAAATGGATGTGATAGATAGCCATATGGAAAATCTAAGTAGTCAGGGTAATAATAGATCTTTGTAGCTTATTTTAAATTTTCACTTTTAGTTTAGTGAAACTTATATTTTGTTTGATTTTGCAGAAATTGATGATGACGAAGTTTCAAGACATAATGAAGAGGATGATGATTATAACTGCTGCAAGAATGATGACGACGATGATGACGGTATTTGTAGCGGTTGGTACCAACATCATGATGAAGCTGGTGATTACAACGGTTGGTACCAATATCACGATGAAGCTGGTGATTAAAATAGTTGGTACCAACATCATGAGGAAGACGATGAACACAACGGTTTGGACCAACAGTATGCTCCCGTACAGACCCTTTATCTTGCTGCAGATAACCATGATCATGCACTGAACCTGATATTGAATGAAGCTCCCTCAAAGAACCTGAACCAGAACCAGCCTGAGGAAGTTACTCATACTGAGAACCTTCTTGCTGCAGATAACGATGATCCTATACAGAAATTTTCTTGCTGCAAATAACCATCATCCTATACAGAACTTTCTTGCTGCAGATAACCATAATCATATTCATGAATGTTTTTGTGCATTTTCTCGTTTTCTTGTTTTATAAACTGCTTATTTATATGATCTTCTTTTTCTTGAATTTGCAAGTTTGTCATGCTTGCATTTTTATAGTTTTCTTGCGTTAGATAATGATGATTTTAATGATCTTTATGTTAATTTCCTTTTCTTGAATTTGCAAATTCCCCACGCTGTTAATCATTTTTTCTTGATAGGTTTTTCATGTTGATAGTTACATTTTTAGCCATTGTATAACTACATTTTCGCTGATGTTTCTAGGTGTTTTGGAATTACTAAATGTTACAGTTCTTACATTACTATGATCTTTCCTCACATCGTATTTGTTTTTAATTTCTGTTTATCATTTTTTTGTAGCCTCCTCATTGAGGAATTGGAAGACAAACAACGTCTAATACAGAAAAAGATAACCAAATTGGAACAAAAGCTGGAAGACTATAAGAGGGAAATGGATGTGATAGATAGCCATATGGAAAATCTAAGTAGTCAGGGTAATAATAGATCTTTGTAGCTTATTTTAAATTTTCACTTTTAGTTTAGTGAAACTTATATTTTGTTTGATTTTGCAGAAATTGATGATGACGAAGTTTCAAGACATAATGAAGAGGATGATGATTATAACTGCTGCCAGAATGATGACGACGATGATGACGGTATTTGTAGCGGTTGGTACCAACATCATGATGAAGCTGGTGATTACAACGGTTGGTACCAATATCACGATGAAGCTGGTGATTACAATAGTTGGTACCAACATCATGAGGAAGACGATGAACACAACGGTTTGGACCAACAGTATGCTCCCGTACAGACCCTTTATCTTGCTGCAGATAACCATGATCATGCACTGAACCTAACATTGAATGAAGCTCCCTCAAAGAACCTGATCCAGAACCAGCCTGAGGAAGTTACTCATACTGAGAACCTTCTTGCTGCAGATAACGATGATCCTATACAGAAATTTTCTTGCTGCAAATAACCATCATCCTATACAGAACTTTCTTGCTGCAGATAACCATAATCATATTCATGAATGTTTTTGTGCATTTTCTCGTTTTCTTGTTTTATAAACTGCTTATTTATATGATCTTCTTTTTCTTGAATTTGCAAGTTTGTCATGCTTGCATTTTTATAGTTTTCTTGCGTTAGATAATGATGATTTTAACGATCTTTATGTTAATTGCCTTTTCTTGAATTTGCAAATTCCTCACGCTGTTAATCATTTTTTCTTGATAGGTTTTTCATGTTGATAGTTACATTTTTAGCCATTGTATTACTACATTTTCGCTGATGTTTCTAGGTGTTTTGGAATTGCTAAATGTTACAATTCTTACATTACTATGATCTTTCCTCACATCGTATTTGTTTTTAATTTCTGTTTATCATTTTTTTGTAGCCTCCTCATTGAGGAATTGGAAGACAAACAACGTCTAATACAGAAAAAGATAACCAAATTGGAACAAAAGCTGGAAGACTATAAGAGGGAAATGGATGTCATAGATAGCCATATGGAAAATCTAAGTAGTCAGGGTAATAATAGATCTTTGTAGCTTATTTTAAATTTTCACTTTTAGTTTAGTGAAACTTATATTTTGTTTGATTTTGCAGAAATTGATGATGACGAAGTTTCAAGACATAATGAAGAGGATGATGATTATAACTGCTGCAAGAATGATGACGACGATGATGACGGTATTTGTAGCGGTTGGTACCAACATCATGATGAAGCTGGTGATTACAACGGTTGGTACCAATATCACGATGAAGCTGGTGATTAAAATAGTTGGTACCAACATCATGAGGAAGACGATGAACACAACGGTTTGGACCAACAGTATGCTCCCGTACAGACCCTTTATCTTGCTGCAGATAACCATGATCATGCACTGAACCTGATATTGAATGAAGCTCCCTCAAAGAACCTGAACCAGAACCAGCCTGAGGAAGTTACTCATACTGAGAACCTTCTTGCTGCAGATAACGATGATCCTATACAGAAATTTTCTTGCTGCAAATAACCATCATCCTATACAGAACTTTCTTGCTGCAGATAACCATAATCATATTCATGAATGTTTTTGTGCATTTTCTCGTTTTCTTGTTTTATAAACTGCTTATTTATATGATCTTCTTTTTCTTGAATTTGCAAGTTTGTCATGCTTGCATTTTTATAGTTTTCTTGCGTTAGATAATGATGATTTTAACGATCTTTATGTTAATTTCCTTTTCTTGAATTTGCAAATTCCTCACGCTGTTAATCATTTTTTCTTGATAGGTTTTTCATGTTGATAGTTACATTTTTAGCCATTGTATTACTACATTTTCGCTGATGTTTCTAGGTGTTTTGGAATTACTAAATGTTACAGTTCTTACATTACTATGATCTTTCCTCACATCGTATTTGTTTTTAATTTCTGTTTATCATTTTTTTGTAGCCTCCTCATTGAGGAATTGGAAGACAAACAACGTCTAATACAGAAAAAGATAACCAAATTGGAACAAAAGCTGGAAGACTATAAGAGGGAAATGGATGTGATAGATAGCCATATGGAAAATCTAAGTAGTCAGGGTAATAATAGATCTTTGTAGCTTATTTTAAATTTTCACTTTTAGTTTAGTGAAACTTATATTTTGTTTGATTTTGCAGAAATTGATGATGACGAAGTTTCAAGACATAATGAAGAGGATGATGATTATAACTGCTGCCAGAATGATGACGACGATGATGACGGTATTTGTAGCGGTTGGTACCAACATCATGATGAAGCTGGTGATTACAATGGTTGGTACCAATATCATGATGAAGCTGGTGATTACAATAGTTGGTACCAACATCATGAGGAAGACGATGAACACAACGGTTTGGACCAACAGTATGCTCCCGTACAGACCCTTTATCTTGCTGCAGATAACCATGATCATGCACTGAACCTAACATTGAATGACACTCCCTTAAAGAACCTGAACCAGAACCAGCCTGAGGAAGTTACTCATACTGAGAACCTTCTTGCTGCAGATAACGATGATCCTATACAAAAATTTTCTTGCTGCAAATAACCATCATCCTATACAGAACTTTCTTGCTGCAGATAACCATAATCATATTCATGCATGTTTTGTGCATTTTCTCGTTTTCTTAGTTTAGAAACTGCTTATTTATACGATCTTCTTTTTCTTAAATTTGCAAGTTTGTTATGCTTGCATTTTTATAGTTTTCTTGCGTTAGATAATGATGATTTTAACGATCTTTATGTTAATTGCCTTTTCTTGAATTTGCAAATTCCTCACGCTGTTAATCATTTTTTCTTGATAGGTTTTTCATGTTGATAGTTACATTTTTAGCCATTGTATTACTACATTTTCACTGATTTTTCTAGGTGTTTTGGAATTACAAAATGTTACAGTTCTTACATTACTATGATCTTTCCTCACATTGTATTTGTTTTTAATTTCTGTTTATCATTTTTTTGTAGCCTCCTCATTGAGGAATTGGAAGACAAACAACGTCTAATACAGAAAAAGATAACCAAATTGGAACAAAAGCTGGAAGACTATAAGAGGGAAATGGATGTGATAGATAGCCATATGGAAAATCTAAGTAGTCAGGGTAATAATAGATCTTTGTAGCTTATTTTAAATTTTCACTTTTAGTTTAGTGAAACTTATATTTTGTTTGATTTTGCAGAAATTGATGATGACGAAGTTTCAAGACATAATGAAGAGGATGATGATTATAACTGCTACCAGAATGATGACGACGATGATGACGGTATTTGTAGCGGTTGGTACCAACATCATAATGAAGCTGGTGATTACAACGGTTGGTACCAATATCACGATGAAGCTGGTGATTACAATAGTTGGTACCAACATCATGAGGAAGACGATGAACACAACGGTTTGGACCAACAGTATGCTCCCGTACAGACCCTTTATCTTGCTGAAGATAACCATGATCATGCACTGAACCTGACATTGAATGACCCTCCCTCAAAGAACCTGAACCAGAACCAGCCTGAGGAAGTTACTCATACTGAGAACCTTCTTGCTGCAGATAACGATGATCCTATACATAAATTTTCTTGCTGCAAATAACCATCATCCTATACAGAACTTTCTTGCTGCAGATAACCATAATCATATTCATGCACGTTTTGTGCATTTTCTCGTTTTCTTATTTTAGAAACTGCTTATTTATATGATCTTCTTTTTCTTGAATTTGCAAGTTTGTTATGCTTGCATTTTTATAGTTTTCTTGCGTTAGATAATGATGATTTTAACGATCTTTATGTTAATTGCCTTTTCTTGAATTTGCAAATTCCTCACGCTGTTAATCATTTTTTCTTGATAGGTTTTTCATGTTGATAGTTACATTTTTAGCCATTGTATTACTACATTTTCACTGATTTTTCTAGGTGTTTTGGAATTACAAAATGTTACAGTTCTTACATTACTATGATCTTTCCTCACATTGTATTTGTTTTTAATTTCTGTTTATCATTTTTTTGTAGCCTCCTCATTGAGGAATTGGAAGACAAACAACGTCTAATACAGAAAAAGATAACCAAATTGGAACAAAAGCTGGAAGACTATAAGAGGGAAATGGATGTGATAGATAGCCATATGGAAAATCTAAGTAGTCAGGGTAATAATAGATCTATGTAGCTTATTTTAAATTTTCACTTTTAGTTTAGTGAAACTTATATTTTGTTTGATTTTGCAGAAATTGATGATGATGAAGTTTCAAGACATAATGAAGAGGATGATGATTCTAACTACTACCAGAATGATGACGACGATGATGACGGTATTTGTAGCGGTTGGTACCAACATCATGATGAAGCTGGTGATTACAACGGTTGGTACCAATATCACGATGAAGCTGGTGATTACAATAGTTGGTACCAACATCATGAGGAAGACGATGAACACAACGGTTTTGACCAACAGTATGCTCCCGTACAGACCCTTTATCTTGCTGAAGATAACCATGATCATGCACTGAACCTGACATTGAATGACCCTCCCTCAAAGAACCTGAACCAGAACCAGCCTGAGGAAGTTACTCATACTGAGAACCTTCTTGCTGCAGATAACGATGATCCTATACAGAAATTTTCTTGCTGCAAATAACCATCATCCTATACAGAACTTTCTTGCTGCAGATAACCATAATCATATTCATGCATGTTTTGTGCATTTTCTCGTTTTCTTATTTTAGAAACTGCTTATTTATATGATCTTCTTTTTCTTGAATTTGCAAGTTTGTTATGCTTGCATTTTTATAGTTTTCTTGCGTTAGATAATGACGATTTTAACGATCTTTATGTTAATTGCCTTTTCTTGAATTTGCAAATTCCTCACGCTGTTAATCATTTTTTCTTGATAGGTTTTTCATGTTGATAGTTACATTATTAGCCATTATATTACTACATTTTCACTGATTTTTCTAGGTGTTTTGGAATTCCAAAATGTTACAGTTCTTATATTAATATTATCTTTCCTCACATTGTATTTGTTTTTAATTTCTGTTTATCATTTTTTTGTAGCCCCCTCATTGAGGAATTGGAAGACAAACAACGTCTAATACAGAAAAAGATAACCAAATTGGAACAAAAGCTGGAAGACTATAAGAGGAAATGGATGTGATAGATAGCCATATGGAAAATCTAAGTAGTCAGGGTAATAATAGATCTTTGTAGCTTATTTTAAATTTTCACTTTTAGTTTTGTGAAACTTATATTTTGTTTGATTTTGCAGAAATTGATGATGACGAAGTTTCAAGACATAATGAAGAGGATGATGATTATAACTGCTACCAGAATGATGACGACGATGATGACGGTGATTGTAGCGGTTGGTACCAACATCATGATGAAGCTGGTGATTACAACGGTTGGTACCAATATCACGATGAAGCTGGTGATTACAATAGTTGGTACCAACATCATGAGGAAGACGATGAACACAACGGTTTGGACCAACAGTATGCTCCCGTACAGACCCTTTATCTTGCTGAAGATAACCATGATCATGCACTGAACCTGACATTGAATGACCCTCCCTCAAAGAACCTGAACCAGAACCAGCCTGAGGAAGTTACTCATACTGAGAACCTTCTTGCTGCAGATAACGATGATCCTATACAGAAATTTTCTTGCTGCAAATAACCATCATCCTATACAGAACTTTCTTGCTGCAGATAACCATAATCATATTCATGCATGTTTTGTGCATTTTCTCGTTTTCTTATTTTAGAAACTGCTTATTTATATGATCTTCTTTTTCTTGAATTTGCAAGTTTGTTATGCTTGCATTTTTATAGTTTTCTTGCGTTAGATAATGATGATTTTAACGATCTTTATGTTAATTGCCTTTTCTTGAATTTGCAAATTCCTCACGCTGTTAATCATTTTTTCTTGATAGGTTTTTCATGTTGATAGTTACATTTTTAGCCATTGTATTACTACATTTTCACTGATTTTTCTAGGTGTTTTGGAATTACAAAATGTTACAGTTCTTACAATACTATGATCTTTCCTCACATTGTATTTGTTTTTAATTTCTGTTTATCATTTTTTTGTAGCCTCCTCATTGAGGAATTGGAAGACAAACAACGTCTAATACAGAAAAAGATAACCAAATTGGAACAAAAGCTGGAAGACTATAAGAGGGAAATGGATGTGATAGATAGCCATATGGAAAATCTAAGTAGTCAGGGTAATAATAGATCTATGTAGCTTATTTTAAATTTTCACTTTTAGTTTAGTGAAACTTATATTTTGTTTGATTTTGCAGAAATTGATGATGATGAAATTTCAAGACATAATGAAGAGGATGATGATTCTAACTACTACCAGAATGATGACGACGATGATGACGGTATTTGTAGCGGTTGGTACCAACATCATAATGAAGCTGGTGATTACAACGGTTGGTACCAATATCACGATGAAGCTGGTGATTACAATAGTTGGTACCAACATCATGAGGAAGACGATGAACACAACGGTTTGGACCAACAGTATGCTCCCGTACAGACCCTTTATCTTGCTGAAGATAACCATGATCATGCACTGAACCTGACATTGAATGACCCTCCCTCAAAGAACCTGAACCAGAACCAGCCTGAGGAAGTTACTCATACTGAGAACCTTCTTGCTGCAGATAACGATGATCCTATACATAAATTTTCTTGCTGCAAATAACCATCATCCTATACAGAACTTTCTTGCTGCAGATAACCATAATCATATTCATGCACGTTTTGTGCATTTTCTCGTTTTCTTATTTTAGAAACTGCTTATTTATATGATCTTCTTTTTCTTGAATTTGCAAGTTTGTTATGCTTGCATTTTTATAGTTTTCTTGCGTTAGATAATGATGATTTTAACGATCTTTATGTTAATTGCCTTTTCTTGAATTTGCAAATTCCTCACGCTGTTAATCATTTTTTCTTGATAGGTTTTTCATGTTGATAGTTACATTTTTAGCCATTGTATTACTACATTTTCACTGATTTTTCTAGGTGTTTTGGAATTACAAAATGTTACAGTTCTTACAATACTATGATCTTTCCTCACATTGTATTTGTTTTTAATTTCTGTTTATCATTTTTTTGTAGCCTCCTCATTGAGGAATTGGAAGACAAACAACGTCTAATACAGAAAAAGATAACCAAATTGGAACAAAAGCTGGAAGACTATAAGAGGGAAATGGATGTGATAGATAGCCATATGGAAAATCTAAGTAGTCAGGGTAATAATAGATCTATGTAGCTTATTTTAAATTTTCACTTTTAGTTTAGTGAAACTTATATTTTGTTTGATTTTGCAGAAATTGATGATGATGAAGTTTCAAGACATAATGAAGAGGATGATGATTCTAACTACTACCAGAATGATGACGATGATGATGACGGTATTTGTAGCGGTTGGTACCAACATCATGATGAAGCTGGTGATTACAACGGTTGGTACCAATATCACGATGAAGCTGGTGATTACAATAGTTGGTACCAACATCATGAGGAAGACGATGAACACAACGGTTTTGACCAACAGTATGCTCCCGTACAGACCCTTTATCTTGCTGAAGATAACCATGATCATGCACTGAACCTGACATTGAATGACCCTCCCTCAAAGAACCTGAACCAGAACCAGCCTGAGGAAGTTACTCATACTGAGAACCTTCTTGCTGCAGATAACGATGATCCTATACAGAAATTTTCTTGCTGCAAATAACCATCATCCTATACAGAACTTTCTTGCTGCAGATAACCATAATCATATTCATGCATGTTTTGTGCATTTTCTCGTTTTCTTATTTTAGAAACTGCTTATTTATATGATCTTCTTTTTCTTGAATTTGCAAGTTTGTTATGCTTGCATTTTTATAGTTTTCTTGCGTTAGATAATGACGATTTTAACGATCTTTATGTTAATTGCCTTTTCTTGAATTTGCAAATTCCTCACGCTGTTAATCATTTTTTCTTGATAGGTTTTTCATGTTGATAGTTACATTATTAGCCATTATATTACTACATTTTCACTGATTTTTCTAGGTGTTTTGGAATTCCAAAATGTTACAGTTCTTATATTAATATTATCTTTCCTCACATTGTATTTGTTTTTAATTTCTGTTTATCATTTTTTTGTAGCCCCCTCATTGAGGAATTGGAAGACAAACAACGTCTAATACAGAAAAAGATAACCAAATTGGAACAAAAGCTGGAAGACTATAAGAGGAAAATGGATGTGATAGATAGCCATATGGAAAATCTAAGTAGTCAGGGTAATAATAGATCTTTGTAGCTTATTTTAAATTTTCACTTTTAGTTTTGTGAAACTTATATTTTGTTTGATTTTGCAGAAATTGATGATGACGAAGTTTCAAGACATAATGAAGAGGATGATGATTATAACTGCTACCAGAATGATGACGACGATGATGACGGTGATTGTAGCGGTTGGTACCAACATCATGATGAAGCTGGTGATTACAACGGTTGGTACCAATATCACGATGAAGCTGGTGATTACAATAGTTGGTACCAACATCATGAGGAAGACGATGAACACAACGGTTTGGACCAACAGTATGCTCCCGTACAGACCCTTTATCTTGCTGCAGATAACCACGATCATGCACTGAACCTGATATTGACTGAAGCTCCCTCAAAGAACCCGAACCAGAACCAGCCTGAGGAAGTTACTCATACTGAGAACCTTCTTGCTGCAGATAACGATGATCCTATACAGAAATTTTCTTGCTGCAAATAACCATCATCCTATACAGAACTTTCTTGCTGCAGATAACCATAATCATATTCATGCATGTTTTTGTGCATTTTCTCGTTTTCTTGTTTTAGAAACTACTTATTTATATGATCTTCTTTTTTTTGAATTTGCAAGTTTGTCATGCTTGCATTTTTATAGTTTTCTTGTGTTAGACAATGATGATTTTAACGATCTTTATGTTAATTTCCTTTTCTTGAATTTGTAAATTCCTCACGCTGTTAATCATTTTTTCTTGATAGGTTTTTCATGTTGATAGTTACATTTTTAGCCATTGTATTACTACATATTCACTGATTTTTCTAGGTGTTTTGGAATTACAAAATGTTACAGTTCTTACATTACTATGATCTTTCCTCACATTGTATTTGTTTTTAATTTCTGTTTATCATTTTTTTGTAGCCTCCTCATTGAGGAATTGGAAGACAAACAACGTCTAATACAGAAAAAGATAACCAAATTAGAACAAAAGCTGGAAGACTATAAGAGGAAAATGGATGTGATAGATAGCCATATGGAAAATCTAAGTAGTCAGGGTAATAATAGATCATTGTAGCTTATCTTAAATTTTCACTTTTAGTTTAGTGAAACTTATATTTTGTTTGATTTTGCAGAAATTGATGATGACGAATTTTCAAGGCATAATGAAGAGGATGATGATTATAACTGCTGCCAGAATGATGACGACGATGATGACGGTGATTGTAGCGGTTGGTACCAACATCATGATGAAGTTGGTGATTACAACGGTTGGTACCAATATCACGATGAAGCTGGTGTTTACAATAGTTGGTACCAACATCATGAGGAAGACGATGAACACAACGGTTTGGACCAACAGTATGCTCCCGTACAGACCCTTTATCTTGCTGCAGATAACCATGATCATGCACTGAACCTGATATTGAATGAAGCTCCCTCAAAGAACCTGAACCAGAACCAGCCTGAGGAAGTTACTCATACTGAGAACCTTCTTGCTGCAGATAACGATGATCCTATACAGAAATTTTCTTGCTGCAAATAACCATCATCCTATACAGAACTTTCTTGCTGCAGATAACCATAATCATATTCATGCATGTTTTTGTGCATTTTCTCGTTTTCTTGTTATAGAAACTGCTTATTTATATGATCTTCTTTTTCTTGAATTTGAAAGTTTGTCATGCTTGCATTTTTATAGTTTTCTTGCGTTAGATAATGATGATTTTGATGATCTTTATGTTAATTGCCTTTTCTTGAATTTGCAAATTCCTCACGCTGTTAATCATTTTTTCTTAATAGGTTTTTCATGTTGATAGTTACATTTTTAGCCATTGTATTACTACATTTTCACTGATTTTTCTAGGTGTTTTAGAATTACTAAATGTTACAATTCTTACATTACTATGATCTTTCCTCACATTGTATTTGTTTTTAATTTCTGTTTATCATTTTTTTGTAGCCTCCTCATTGAGGAATTGGAAGACAAACAACGTCTAATACAGAAAAAGATAACCAAATTGGAACAAAAGCTGGAAGACTATAAGAGGGAAATGGATGTGATAGATAGCCATATGGAAAATCTAAGTAGTCAGGGTAATAATAGATCTTTGTAGCTTATTTTAAATTTTCACTTTTAGTTTAGTGAAACTTATATTTTCTTTGATTTTGCAGAAATTGATGATGACGAAGTTTCAAGACATAATGAAGAGGATGATGATTATAACTGCTACCAGAATGATGACGGCGATGATGACGGTGATTGTAGCGGTTGGTACCAACATCATGATGAAGCTGGTGATTACAACGGTTGGTACCAATATCACGATGAAGCTGGTGATTACAATAGTTGGTACCAACATCATGAGGAAGACGATGAACACAACGGTTTGGACCAACAGTATGCTCCCGTACAGACCCTTTATCTTGCTACAGATAACCATGATCATGCACTGAACCTGACATTGAATGAAGCTCCCTCAAAGAACCTGAACCAGAACCAGCCTGAGAAAGTTACTCATACTGAGAACCTTCTTGCTGCAGATAACGATGATCCTATACAGAAATTTTCTTGCTGCAAATAACCATCATCCTATACAGAACTTTCTTGCTGCAGATAACCATAATCATATTCATGCATGTTTTGTGCATTTTCTCGTTTTCTTATTTTAGAAACTGCTTATTTATATGATCTTCTTTTTCTTGAATTTGCAAGTTTGTTATGCTTGCATTTTTATAGTTTTCTTGCGTTAGATAATGATGATTTTAACGATCTTTATGTTAATTGCCTTTTCTTGAATTTGCAAATTCCTCACGCTGTTAATCATTTTTTCTTGATAGGTTTTTCATGTTGATAGTTACATTTTTAGCCATTGTATTACTACATTTTCACTGATTTTTCTAGGTGTTTTGGAATTACAAAATGTTACAGTTCTTACATTACTATGATCTTTCCTCACATTGTATTTGTTTTTAATTTCTGTTTATCATTTTTTTGTAGCCTCCTCATTGAGGAATTGGAAGACAAACAACGTCTAATACAGAAAAAGATAACCAAATTGGAACAAAAGCTGGAAGACTATAAGAGGAAAATGGATGTGATAGATAGCCATATGGAAAATCTAAATAGTCAGGGTAATAATAGATCATTGTAGCTTATTTTAAATTTTCACTTTTAGTTTAGTGAAACTTATATTTTGTTTGATTTTGTAGAAATTGATGATGACGAAGTTTCAAGACATAATGAAGAGGATGATGATTATAACTGCTGCCAGAATGATGACGACGAAGATGACGGTGATTGTAGCGGTTGGTACCAACATTATGATGAAGCTGGTGATTACAACGGTTGGTACCAATATCACGATGAAGCTGGTGATTAGAATAGTTGGTACCAACATCATGAGGAAGACGATGAACACAACGGTTTGGACCAACAATATGCTCCCGTACAGACCCTTTATCTTGCTGCAGATAAACATGATCATGCACTGAACCTGATATTGAATGAAGCTTCCTGAAAGAACCTTAACCAGAACCAGCCTGAGGAAGTTACTCATACTGAGAACCTTCTTGCTGCAGACAACGATGATCCTATACAGAAATTTTCTTGCTGCAAATAACCATCATCCTATACAGAACTTTCTTGCTGCAGATAACCATAATCATATTCATGCATGTTTTTGTGCATTTTCTCGTTTTCTTGTTTTAGAAACTGCTTATTTATATGATCTTCTTTTTCTTGAGTTTGCAAGTTTGTCATGCTTGCATTTTTATAGTTTTCTTGCGTTAGATAATGATGATTTTAACGATCTTTATGTTAATTGCCTTTTCTTGAATTTGCAAATTCCTCACGCTGTTAATCATTTTTTCTTGATAGGTTTTTCATGTTGATAGTTACATTTTTAGCCATTGTATTACTACATTTTCACTGATGTTTCTAGGTGTTTTGGAATTACTAAATGTGACAGTTCTTACATTACTATGATGTTTCCTCACATTGTATTTGTTTTTAAATTCTGTTTATCATTTTTTGTAGCCTCCTCATTGAAGAATTGGAAGACAAACAACGTCTAATACAGAAAAAGATAATCAAATTGGAACAAAAGCTGGAAGATTATAAGAGGGAAATGGATGTGATAGATAGCCATATGGAAATCTAAGTAGTCAGGGTAATAATAGATCTTTGTAGCTTATTTTAAAATTTCACTTTTAGTTTAGTGAAACTTATATTTTGTTTGATTTTGCAGAAGTTGATGATGATGAAGTTTCAAGAAATAATGAAGAGGATGATGATTATAACTGCTGCCAGAATGATGACGACGATGTTGACGGTGATTGTAGCGGTTGGTACCAAGATCATGATGAAGCTGGTAATTACAACGGTTGCTACCAATATCACGATAAAGCTGGTGATTACAATAGTTGGTACCAACATCATGAGGAAGATGATGAACACAACGGTTTGGACCAACAGTATGCTCCCGTACAGACCCTTTATCTTGCTGCAGATAACCATGATCATGCACTGAACCTGACATTGAATGAAGCTCCCTCAAAGAACCTGAACCAGAACCAGCCTGAGGAAGTTACTCATACTGAGAACCTTCTTGCTGCAGACAACGATGATCCTATACAGAAATTTTCTTGCTGCAAATAACCATCATCCTATACAGAATTTTCTTGCTGCAGATAACCATAATCATAATCCTGCACGTTTTTGTGCATTTTCTCGTTTTCTTATTTTAGAAACTGCTTATTTATATGATCTTCATTTTCTTGAATTTGCAAGTTTGTCATGCTTGCATTTTTATAGTTTTCTTGCGTTAGATAATGATGATTTTAACGATCTTTATGTTAATTACCTTTTCTTGATTTTGCAAATTCCTCACGCTGTTAATCATTTATTCTTGATATGTTTTTCATGTTGATAGTTACATTTTTAGCCATTGTATTACTACATTTTCACTGATTTTTCTAGGTGTTTTGGAATTACTACAGTTCTTACATTACTATGATATTTCCTCACATTGTATTTGTTTTTAATTTTAGTTTATCATTTTTGTTATCATTTTTTTGTAGCCTCCTCATTGAGGAATAGGAAGAAAAACAAAGTCTAATACAGAAAAAGATAACCAAATTGGAACAAAAGCTGGAAGACTATAAGAGGGAAATGGATGTCATAGATAGCCATATGGAAAATCTAAGTAGTCAGGGTAATAATAGATCTTTGTAGCTTATTTTAAATTTTCAGTTTTAGTTTAGTGAAACTTATATTTTGTTTGATTTTGCAGAAGTTGATGATGACGAAGTTTCAAGAAATAATGAAGAGGATGATGATTATAACTGCTGCCAGAATGATGACGGCGATGATGACGGTGATTGTAGCGGTTGGTACCAATATCATGATGAAGCTGGTGATTACAACGGTTGGTACCAATATCAGGATGAAGCTGGTGATTACAATAGTTGGTACCAACATCATGAGGAAGACGATGAACACAACGGTTTGGACCAACAGTATGCTCCCGTACAGAACCTTTATCTTGCTGCAGATAACCATGATCATGCACTGAACCTGACATTGAATGAAGCTCCCTCAAAAAACCTGAACCAGAACCAGCCTGAGGAAGTTGCTCATACTGAGAACTTCTTGCTGCAGATAACGATGATCCTATACAGAACTTTCTTGCTGCAAATAACCATCATCCTATACAGAACTTTCTTGGTGCAGATAACCATAATCATAATCATGCATGTTTTTGTGCATTTTCTCGTTTTCTTGTTTTAGAAACTGCTTATTTATATGATCTTCTTTTTCTTGAATTTTCAAGTTTGTCATGCTTGCATTTTTATAGTTTTCTTGCGTTAGATAATGATGATTTTAACGATCTTTATGTTAATTGCCTTTTCTTGAATTTGCAAATTCCTCACGCTGTTAATCATTTTTTCTTGATAGGTTTTTCATGTTGATAGTTACATTTTTAGCCATTGTATTACTACATTTTCACTAATTTTTCTAGGTGTTTTGGAATTACTACAGTTCTCACATTACTATGATCTTTCCTCACATTGTATTTGTTTTAAATTTCTGTTTATTATTTTTGTTATCATTTTTTTGTAGCCTCTTCATTGAGGAATTGGAAGACAAACAAAGTCTAATACAGAAAAAGATAACCAAATTGGAACAAAAGCTGGAAGACTATAAGAGGGAAATGGATGTCATAGACAGCCATATGGAAAATCTAAGTAGTCAGGGTAATAATAGATCTTTGTAGCTTATTTTAAATTTTCACTTTTAGTTTTGTGAAACTTATATTTTACTTTATTTTGCAGAAGTTGATGATGACGAAGTTTCAAGAAATAATGAAGAGGATGATGATTATAACTGCTGCCAGAAAGATGACGACGATGATGACGGTGATTGTAGCGGTTGGTATCAACATCGTGATAAGGCTGGTGATTACAACGGTTGGTACCAATATCACGATGAAGTTGGTGATTACAATAGTTGGTACCAACATCACGAGGAAGACGATGAACACAACGGTTTAGACCAACAGTATGCTCCCGTACAGAACCTTTATCTTGCTGCAGATAACCATGATCATGCACTGAATCTGACATTGAATGAAGCTCCCTCAAAGAACCTGAACCAGAACCAGCCTGAGGAAGTTGCTCATACTGACAACCTTCTTGCTGCAAATAACGATGATCCTATAGAGAACTTTATTGCTGCAAATAACCATCATCCTATACAAAACTTTCTTGCTGCAGATAACCATAATCATAATCATGCATGTTTTTGTGCATTTTCTCGTTTTCTTGTTTTAGAAACTGCTTATTTACATGATCTTCTTTTTCTTGAATTTGCAAGTTTGTCATGCTTGCATTTTTATAGTTTTCTTGCGTTAGATAATGATGATTTTAACGATCTTTATGTTAATTGCCTTTTCTTGAATTTGCAAATTCCTCACGCTGTTAATCATTTTTTCTTGATAGGTTTTTCATGTTGATAGTTACATTTTTAGCCATTGTATTACTACATTTTCATTGATGTTTCTAGGTGTTTTGGAATTTCTACAGTTCTTACATTACTATGATATTTGCTCACATTGTATTTGTTTTTAATATCTGTTTATCATTTTTGTTATCATTTTTTTGTAGCCTCCTCATTGAGGAATTGGAAGACAAACAAAGTCTAATACAGAAAAAGATAACCAAATTGGAACAAAAGCTGGAAGACTATAAGAGGGAAATGGATGTCATAGATAGCCATATGGAAAATCTAAGTAGTCAGGTTAATAATAGATCTTTGTAGCTTATTTAAAATTTTCACTTTTAGTTTTGTGAAACTTATATTTTGTTTTATTTTGCAGAAGTTAATGATGACAGAGTTTCAAGAAATAATGAAGAGGATGTGTAAGACCCCAATTTTGGCCCTAAGATCCCTCATGGCCCATATCATATC
This sequence comes from Lathyrus oleraceus, assembly GCF_024323335.1. Lineage (NCBI taxonomy): Eukaryota > Viridiplantae > Streptophyta > Magnoliopsida > Fabales > Fabaceae > Lathyrus > Lathyrus oleraceus. The sequence continues at coordinate 39,987 of NW_026112728.1, read as the reverse complement.
ATATCATAGCCTCAAGGATCTTTGCATACCCTAGCTTCCCTCCTAGTGGGTGGGTTGTCTTGTGAGTGTGGTTCTTGATCACCAAGCATGTATTGCATTTGTATATCATTGCTTTTCATATGTTCACTAACCAAAAGTACCAAAATATTGTCATTTAACCTTGTTTCTTGCAGCTGAAGCTGACCAGGTCAAAGCAGTCAAATCAGGCCTTGAGCAATAGATGGTGGCCATTCTTGAAGAATTTGGGCACCATGATCATTCATAAAGAGTTCATATAACTTGTGGTATCATTTGGAACCAAGATCCCATGTGAAAGAGGTTTGAAATTCATCAGAACATGGCCCAGTCAAGAAAAGTCAACAAAAGTCAACTGTGGTCAACTGTGCATTTAATCAGGGATTGGAAGGTGTGAGATGGTTAGAAAGACCTCATTCATGTCCATATAAGCTTCATTTGGAATTTCAAAGATCAAGGTTGAAGGAATTGAAGTCAGACAAAGAGTTTCCCAAAATGGAAATGACCTGTAATTCTCACCTGCCAAAAATGGAAAGTTTTGCTCCTCAAATTTACTTCATGATACAAGCTTCAAATCAAAATTTGTCCAACATGAAAGTTGAAGATCTTGTCCTCACCATTCTAAAAAGTCCAAGAACTTGAAATTCCCATGTATGGTTGGCAAGTTATGGTCCATTCAATTTCAAAAATGACCCATGATCAGGAGGGCATAACTTCCACATGGAGTGTCCAAATTGGATGTTCTTTATATGCACAAACTCCATTTGACATGTACTTTCATGGTGCATAATTGGATTTCTTCAAAAAAGGTCAATGCAAAAAGTCAAATTTCAACTGGACAGTTAAATGAACCAGGGGCAAAATTGTCCAACTTGTGAAATAATTGAAATTTTTGAGTGGGGATTTTTGCAACACTTCATAAATGGCATTTGAAACTTGTTGGAATATTCATAACATGCCAAGGCTTCATGGTTTGAAAATTGGCTTTTGAAATGGACTTGAAAATGAACACATAAGCCATCACATAGTGAAATTGAGAAATATACATTCAATGGACATGGGATCAATTCCAATAGCTTCCAAATGATATTTATGGTTTGCTTGAGGTGATAAATCATTGTTCCATTGATCAAAACCATCCAAGGGCAAAAAGGCCAAACTATACACATAAGCTCATTTTTGCTAATCACCATTTTTTGCTAATCTTGATTATGGTTTGGATTTAGAGCATCATATATAAGCTTAATTCTAACAGAATCACAGAACACTAATCATTTTTCTCAGATCCACAAGAAAAATCTCAAGAAACTCTCCCATTTTCTCTCACTTTTTACACATAGCATATTCATTTTTTTCAATTTTTCACCAACAATTCTTCAAGTTTCGTGCTATCTCTTGGTGAATCTCTCATTTGCAGGTGTTGATTGAGATCTGTTTACATCGATTGAAGCTCAAATCCATTGAAATCACACTGTCCAAGCTTGCTCCAAGAAATAACAGTTGGAGATTTCCATCGCTGTGAGCTGTTTGGAGCTAGGCAATTGATTTCACGTGCTTGCTTACGCCTTGCTGCAAATCTGTTTTGGAGTTTCGAAGCTCGAATCCAACAAATTCGTCCGCTGCCACCATTAAAGGTTGGTAATCGAATCTAACGATTGCTTCAATTATGTTAGGGATTTGATAGAACATTCATTGTAGAGTAGTCTGAAACTTGTAGTTTGTAATTTCGTTGTGAATTGGCTGAGATATCATCGATTAAAGTTTGTATGCAATAACTTCATTCGCTCGATCCGCTCTGTACCTGAACTTCTGGAGGATTTCGTCATGATATTCATAATATACGCGTTTAAACCTTTCCGACGGTATATCGTTTGTGCCATTTCGTTGAAAAAATCTCGTAACCGAATTCTGGATATGAAGAACAGCCAAGAACACGTAATTTCTGGAAATATGAGTGTGTTTGATCCTCTTCCGCGCCTGGCCAATTTGAAAACGCGTTTCCCGCCGCGCCGAGCCAATCACGAGACGCCACGGCTTTTAATGAAACGGCCGCGTTTCATCCTGGCGCACGTTAATTACCACTCTGCCATTGAAGACTTAATTAATTAACTTAATTCCAAATAATTATTTTAAAAATCACCAACACATTAAAAAATTCATAAAAAATTATTTAATGATCAGAAAAATGTGAGGATTTTTTCTATGGTCTCCATTTTCCCTGTAGAATTTTTTGAGCATATTTTTTGAAATTGTGCTTGGTGAAAAATACATTTGACCTAGGGTTGTTTGACTTGTATGCAATTTTGATACATTTTACCATTTTTGATGTGAAATACTCATACATTATCCAAAATTCATGAAATTTTTTATGGTGATTCTTGATACATTTCTGGAGATTTTGGTATATCATTTGTAATTTTGGACCTCTGGATTGCTAGATATGATTTTTTCTTTTTGAGTGTGACAATATGTGTCACACTTTGATATGCTGAGTTCATGAATTAATTTACCATGCTTCCATTAGGCCTATGGCTCTGATTTTTTGCATGAGAGACAATATTTATGTTAACTTTCAACATGAATTTTTGCAAATATAATTGATCCATTTTCTAATTGATTTGGATTTTTGATTGTTGTTTAGCATCTTTGGGTTGTTTCTTGTGTAACAAACTTCACATGTGTCATTAAAGGCCCATCCCTAATCATATGAACATGAAATTTGGTGGAGTAGTTCCTGACATATTAGGCTTCACCTTGGCTTTGGTCCCATTAATTTCCCATGTGATATCACTGTTTTACAATTTATTGAAGTTGACATGTGATTTGTGATCTAATTTGGTTGTGTTTTTGCATGCCTTAACATGTTGATTTAATTTCCAGAGTTCCTTTTATCCAAATGGCATGAAAATTAATATGTAGCTTGTTGAATGTCCTCTGTTTAGGATATAATTTTTGTGGAATTTCTTGACCTGTTTTGATATTTTTTTGGATGTAATCATTCTGGTTGTTCATATGTGATTCAACTTTGATCACTTTGCCTTAAATTGTGCATAAAATGAAATTAGTGCATAGTTTGGATACGAGACCAATTGGGATCTCTTCTTATTTGAAATATCTTGGTTTTGACCATGTTTTACTTGCTGTTTTTAAGATTTTTCCCTCCTTTGGACCCTAGGCTTGGCCTAGTGGTCTTGTTACTTATGTTTGAGCTTGACTTTGACTTTTCAGGTTAAAAAGCTAATGCCTTAAGGAGGTTGACTCATAATTGAGTTGTTTACTTTGATCATTGTATACTAATTTGTTTGTGTTGTAGGGTGCTTGGTTCACATGGACTTGGTGCTATGCACATCATTGTTTGATTGTTGATTGATTCTTATTGTTGTTGTTTTGTTTATGTTGGGATGCTGATTATATTTGACTGATTTCAGGTACCCTTAGTTGCTCAGTTCTCTTAAGAACTTGCATTGCTTTGCTTAAATAGCAATTTGCATTGAGGTATAGCACATTCTTCTTCATGTAGTCTGGAAGACCTGGCTTGTTATTTAGCCAGGCAACTGTCTGAAGTCCTCCTTAAGAGGCGATGTTTGTGATTGTTTATGTTTGTCCCAAGCAGGAAAAGTCCTCATTTGAGGCAATTGGTGGATATAAGAGATATGTAGCCTATCTCCCACTATTCTGTGAGTCTTCTCCTTGCTCCCATTACATGGTTGTAGCATTGAGATCCAAACCCAAGATCTATCGAGTATAATTTGTGGAGAGAGTTCCATCTTTCTGAACTCCCACACCTTCTGATATTCAATACTCTCTCTGACCAGAGATAAGAGTGATGAGGCACACCCCTCATATCCTTTCATCTGCTTCACCTTAGCCTCTCAATGGCAAGGTTAAGAGCGACCTTAACCCTATCCCAGTTGGCTTTAGTGCCTTACCCTTTTGCTTGAGCCTCATTGAATGGTTATAGCGTGTGCTACTTGAATTTATGTGATTGATTACTTGACTCATTTATACATGATTACTTGATTGCCATTGTGCATTTACTATCATTGATTGCCGTTGTGCGTTTATCATCTTTGTTTGCCATTAGTGCATGATCTTTTCTTTTGTCCTTGTGACATTGATGTTTTCCCATTGAGGACAATTGTAAGTCCATATTGATTGGCTTTTGTTCCCATGATATGGAAGAGATAGAGTGTAAGACCTCATTGGTCACTCATATCTTCTTTGCTCTTTGTTTGAGCATTGTTGTTGTATGTGAGGATTCATTGTAAGTCCCTGTGATGTGGCATTTGTATTCCTAGGATCATACTGTGGAGGTTAACATAAGTCCAGATAGATTGGCAGTTGACTTCCCTGTTTTGTTTTTTTGTTTTATTCTGATGGAGATTAGTGTAAGACCATAGAGTGGCTTATGATATCCTTACTTGTTTTAGGAGACAGGTATAAGACCATTGAGTGGCATCCAGTATCCGCTTTTATTTACTTTCATCTGTTACCATGTTCAGATTATTGCTCATTTGTAGCCTATTCCTAAGGACCCACTCGAATCATCTTCTATATGATTTCAAGAGGTGAACCTTCCAAGAAGTTTTACATTCCATCCATTCATCCCATTGTGTCCTAAACTTTTCACACATGTTCTAAAACTTGAAATAAGTGTTGTGCAAACATCCTCACTCTTTTTCAAATTAGAAACTTGGACCTTAAGTCCATGATTTTTCAAACTCCATTTTGTAAATACTTCTTTGAATTGACTTTAATCATACTTTGACTTTTTGTAAATAATCCAATTGACTCCACCCATTCAAATGATTTTGTGGCTTTGTCCATGCTTGTTAAGTTTTCATACATTAGCCGTAGGTTTGATTTATCCTACTTGGTTGATGTTAACCTCACCTATTTGTCCTTAGTTGATTGAATTGTAAGTCTTCCTCGCTTATTATAGGGTTAACCCCTCACTAGCGAGTGGAAGCTTTTCTCACATGGTGGACGTGTTGTTTCATAAGGTTGAGTTTTCTCCCGTGGATAACGTAAAACCTTAGTGCTATTGTTCTAAAATGAACTCACAAATGTTTGGAAATCTTTTAGCCGAACTACGGTGTTTTGATCCTTACCTTTGATGGAAGGTACGTAGGCAACGGGTTCATCCGTTCAAACACAAAAATAACTAACTTGTATATTCTTTTCTCATCATCCCATTCATGTTTGCACGATATGTCAAAACAAATAAATATTTTTATACAACAAGTGTGAAAAGGGCTCCCTAGGAGTACCTAGGACGTGATGGGTGCCTAACACCTTCCCATTGCGTAATTTACCCCTTACCCAGACTCTCTGATCTTTTTCATTAGTTTTCTACGTGTAAAACTTCTTAGGTTTTGTTCGCATTTTAACCAGTCCTTAGGATAAATAAAAGTGCGGTGGCGACTCTAATTCATTGTATGCTTTGCTTATGGTTTAATCAATAGATCATATAGCGACGAATACACCGCTACAGGATGATGATTATAACTGCTCCATGAATGATGACGACGATGATGACGGTGATTGTAGCTGTTGGTACCAACATCGTGATGAAGCTGGTGATTACAACGGTTGGTACCAATATCACGATGAAGTTGGTGATTATAATAGTTGGTACCAACATCATGAGGAAGACGATGAATACAACGGTTTAGACCAACAGTATGCTCCCGTACAGAACCTTTATCTTGCTGCAGATAACCATAATCATGCACTGAACCTGACATTGAATGAAGCTCCCTTAAAAAACCTGAACCAGAACCAGCCTGAGGAAGTTGCTCATACTGAGAACCTTCTTGCTGCAAATAACGATGATCCTATATAGAACTTTCTTGCTGCAGATAACCATAATCATAATCATGCATGTTTTTGTGCATTTTCTCGTTTTCTTGTTTTAGAAACTGCTTATTCATATGATCTTCTTTTTCTTGAATTTGCAAGTTTGTCATGCTTGCATTTTTATAGTTTTCTTCCGTTAGATAATGATGATTTTAAGGATCTTTATGTTAATTACCTTTTCTTGAATTTGCAAATTCCTCACGCTGTTAATCATTTTTTCTTGATAGGTTTTTCATGTTGATAGTTACATTTTTAGCCATTGTATTACTACATTTTCACTGATGTTTCTAGGTGTGTTGGAGTTACTAAATGTTATAGTTCTTACATTACTATGATCTTTCCTCACATTGTATTTGTTTTTAATTTCTATTTATCATTTTTTTTGTAGCCTCCTCATTGAGGAATTGGAAGACAAACACCGTCTAATACAGAAAAAGATAACCAAATTGGAACAAAAGTTTGAAGACTATAAGAGGGAAATGGATGTCATAGATAGCCATATGGAAAATCTAAGTAGTCAGGGTAATAATAGATCTTTGTAGCTTATTTCAAATTTTCACTTTTAGTTTAGTGAAACTTATATTTTGTTTGATTTTGAAGAAGTTGATGATAACGAAGTTTCAAGAAATAATGAAGAGGATGATGATTATAACCGCTGCTAGAATGATGACGACGATGATGACGGTGATTGTAGCGGTTGGTACCAACATCGCGATGAAGTTGGTGATTACAACGGTTGGTACGAATATCACGATGAAGCTGGTGATTACAATAGTTGGTACCAACATCATGAGGAAGACGATGAACACAACGGTTTGGACCAACAGTATGCTCCCATACAGCGCCTTTATCTTGCTGCAGATAACCATAATCATGCACTGAACCTGACATTGAATGAAGCTCCCTCAAAGAACCTGAACCAAAACCAGCCTGAGGAAGTTGCTCATACTGAGAACCTTCTTGCTGCAAATAACGATGATCCTATACAGAACCTTCTTGCTGCAAATAACCATCATCCTATACAGAACTTTCTTGCTGCAGATAACCATAATCATAATCATGCATGTTTTTATGCATTTTCTCGTTTTCTTGTTTTAGAAACTGCTTATTTATATGATCTTCTTTTTCTTGAATTTGCAAGTTTGTCATGCTTGCATTTTTATAGTTTTCTTGCGTTAGCTAATGATGATTTTAACGATTTTTATGTTAATTGCCTTTTCTTGAATTTGCAAATTCGTCACGCTGTTAATCATTTTTTCTTGATAGGTTTTTCATGTTGATAGTTACATTTTTAGCCATTGTATTACTACATTTTCACTGATGTTTCTAGGTGTTTTGGAGTTACTAAATGTTACAGTTCTTGCATTACTATGATCTTTCCTCACATTGTATTTGTTTTTAATTTCTATTTATCATTTTTTTGTAGCCTCGTCATTGAGGAATTGGAAGACAAACAACGTCTAATACAGAAAAAGATAACAAATTTGAACAAAAGTTGGAAGACTATAAGAGGGAAATGGATGTCATAGATAGCCATATGGAAAATCTAAGTAGTCAGGGTAATAATAGATCTTTGTAGCTTATTTTAAATTTTCACTTTTAGTTTAGTGAAACTTATATTTTGTTTGATTTTGCAGAAGTTAATGATGACGAAGTTTCAAGAAATAATGAAGAGGATGATGATTATAACCGCTGCCAGAATGATGACGACGATGATGACGGTGATTGTAGCGGTTGGTACCAACATCATGATGAAGCTGGTGATTACAACGGTTGGTACCAATATTACGATGAAGCTGGTGATTACAATAGTTGGTACCAACATCATGAGGAAGATGATGAACACAACGGTTTGGACCAACGGTATGCTCCCGTACAGAACCTTTATCTTGCTGCAGATAACTATGATCATGCACTGAACCTGACATTGAATGAAGCTCCCTCAAAGAACCTGAACTAGAACCAGCCTGAGGAAGTTGCTCATACTTAGAACCTTCTTGCTGCAGATAACGATGATCCTATACAAAACTTTCTTGCTGCAAATAACCATCATCATATACAAAACTTTCTTGCTGCAGATAACCATAATCATAATCATGCATGTTTTTGTGCATTTTCTCATTTTCTTATTTTAGAAACTCCTTATTTGTATGATCTTCTTTTTCTTGAATTTGCAAGTTTGTCATGCTTGCAATTTTATAGTTTTCTTGCGTTAGATAATGACGATTTTAACGATATTTATGTTAATTGCCTTATCTTGAATTTGCAAATTCCTCACGCTGTTAATCATTTTTTCTTGATAGGTTTTTCATGTTGATAGTTACATTGTTAGCCATTGTTTTACTACATTTTCACTGATTTTTCTAGGTGTTTTGGAATTACTACAGTTCTTACATTACTATGATCTTTCCTCACATTGTATTTGTTTTTAATCTGTTTATCAGTTTTGTTATCATTTTTTTGTAGCCTCCTCATTGAGGAATTGGAAGACAAACAAAGTCTAATACAGAAAAAGATAACCAAATTGGAACAAAAGCTGGAAGACTATAAGAGGGAAATGGATGTCATAGATAGCCATATGGAAAGTCTAAGTAGTCAGGGTAATAATAGATCTTTGTAGCTTATTTTAAATTTTCACTTTTAGTTTTGTGAAACTTCTATTTTGTTTGGTTTTGCAGAAGTTGATGATGACGAAGTTTCAAGAAATAATGAAGAGGATGATGATTATAACTGCTGCCAGAATGATGACGACGATGATGACGGTGATTGTAGCGGTTGGTACCAACATCATGATGAAGCTGGTGATTACAACAGTTGGTACCAATATCACGATGAAGCTGGTGATTACAATAGTTGGTACCAACATGATGAGGAAGACGATGAACACAACGGTTTGGACCATCAGTATGGTCCCGTACAGAACCTTTATCTTGCTGCAGATAACCATGATCATGCAATGAACCTGACATTGAATGAAGCTCCCTCAAAGAACCTGAACCAGAACCAGCCTGAGGAAGTTGCTCATACTAAGAACCTTCTTGCTGCAGATAACAATGATCCTATACAGAACTTTCTTGCTGCAAATAACCATCATCCTATACAGAACTTTCTTGCTGCAGATAACCGTAATCATAATCATGCATGTTTTTGTGCATTTTCTCGTTTTCTTGTTTTAGAAACTGCTTATTTATATGATCTTCTTTTTCTTGAATTTGCAAGTTTGTCATGCTTGCATTTTTATAGTTTTCTTGCGTTAGATAATGATGACTTTAACGATCTTTATGTTAATTGCCTTTTCTTGAATTTGCAAATTCCTCACGCTGTTAATCATTTTTTCTTGATAGGTTTTTCATGTTGATAGTTACATTTTTAGCCATTGTATTACTACATTTTCACTGATGTTTCTATGTGTTTTGGAATTAATAAATGTTACAGTTCTTACATTACTATGATCTTTCCTCACATTGTATTTGTTTTTAATTTCTGTTTATCATTTTTTTGTAGCCTCCTCATTGAGGAATTGGAAGACAAACAACGGCTAATACAGAAAAAGATAACCAAATTGGAACAAAAGTTGGAAGACAATAAGAGGGAAATGGATGTCATAGATAGCCATATGGAAAATCTAAGTAGTTAGGGTAATAATAGATCTTTGTAGCTTATTTTAAATTTTCACTTTTAGTTTAGTGAAACTTATATTTTGTTTGATTTTGCAGAAGTTGATGATGACGAAGTTTCAAGAAATAATGAAGAGGATGATGATTATAAGTGCTGCCAGAATGATGACGACGATGATGACGGTGATTGTAGCGGTTGGTACCAACATCATGATGAAGCTTGTGATTACAACGGTTGGTACCAATATCACGATGAAGCTAGTGGTTACAATAGTTGGTACCAACATCATGAGGAAGACGATGAACACAACGGTTTGGACCAACAGTATGCTCCCGTACAAAACCTTTATCTTGCCGCAGATAACCATGATCATGCACTGAACCTGACATTGAATGAAGCTCCCTCAAAGAACCTGAACCAGAACCAGCCTGAGGAAGTTACTCATACTGAGAACCTTCTTGCTGCAGATAACGATGATCCTATACAGAACATTCTTGCTGCAAATAACCATCATCCTATACAGAACTTTCTTGCTGCAGATAACCATAATCATAATCATGCATGTTTTTGTGCATTTTCTCATTTTCTTGTTCTAGAAACTGCTTATTTATATGATCTTCTTTTTCTTGAATTTGCAAGTTTGTCATGCTTGCATTTTTATAGTTTTCTTGCGTTAGATAATGATGATTTTAACGATCTTTATGTTAATTGCCTTTTCTTGAATTTGCAAATTCCTCACGCTGTTAATCATTTTTTCTTGATAGGTTTTTCATGTTGATAGTTACATTTTTAGCCATTGTATTACTACATTTTCTCTGATTTTTCTAGGTGTTTTGGAATTACTACATTTCTTACATTACTATGATCTTTCCTCACATTGTATTTGTTTTTAATTTCTGTTTATCATTTTTGTTATCATTTTTTTGTAGCCTCCTCATTGAGGAATTGGAAGACAAACAAATTCGAATACAGAAAAAGATAACCAAATTGGAACAAAAGCTGGAAGACTATAAGAGGGAAATGGATGTCATAGATAACCATAATCATAATCATGCATATTTTTGTGCATTTTCTCGTTTTCTTGTTTTAGAAACTGCTTATTTATATGATCTTCTTTTTCTTGAATTTGCAAGTTTGTCATGCTTGCATTTTTATAGTTTTCTTGCGTTAGATAATGATGATTTTAACGATCTTTATGTTAATTGCCTTTTCTTGAATTTGAAAATTCCTCACGCTGTTAATCATTTTTTCTTGATAGGTTTTTCATGTTGATAATTACATTTTTAGCCATTGTATTACTGCATTTTCAATGATTTTTCTAGGTGTTTTGTAATTACTAAATGTTACAGTTCTTACATTACTATGATCTTTCATCACATTGTATTTGTTTTTAATTTCTATTTATCAGTTTTATTATCATTTTTTTGTAGCCTCCTCATTGAGGAATAGGAAGACAAACAACGTCTAATATAGAAAAAGATAACCAAATTGGAACAAAAGCTGGAAGACTATAAGAGGGAAATGGATGTCATGGATAGCCATAAGGAAAATCTAAGTAGTCAGGGTAATAATAGATCTTTGTAGCTTATTTTAAATTTTCACTTTTAGTTTTGTGAAACTTATATTTTGTTTGATTTTGCAGAAGTTGATGTTGACGAAGTTTCAAGAAATAATGAAGAGGATGATGATTATAACTGTTGCCAGAATGATGACGACGATGATGACGGTGATTGTAGCAATTGGTACCAACATCATGATGAAGCTAGTGATTACAACGGTTGGTACCAATATCACGATGCAGCTGGTGATTACAATAGTTGGTACCAACATCATGAGGAAGATGATGAACACAACGGTTTGGACCAACGGTATGCTCCCGTACAGAACCTTTATCTTGCTGCAGATAACTATGATCATGCACTGAACCTGACATTGAATGAAGCTCCCTCAAAGAACCTGAACTAGAACCAGCCTGAGGAAGTTGCTCATACTTAGAACCTTCTTGCTGCAGATAACGATGATCCTATACAGAACTTTCTTGCTGCAAATAACCATCATCATATACAGAACTTTCTTGCTGCAGATAACCATAATCATAATCATGCATGTTTTTGTGCATTTTCTCATTTTCTTATTTTAGAAACTCCTTATTTGTATGATCTTCTTTTTCTTGAATTTGCAAGTTTGTCATGCTTGCAATTTTATAGTTTTCTTGCGTTAGATAATGACGATTTTAACGATATTTATGTTAATTGCCTTATCTTGAATTTGCAAATTCCTCACGCTGTTAATCATTTTTTCTTGATAGGTTTTTCATGTTGATAGTTACATTGTTAGCCATTGTTTTACTACATTTTCACTGATTTTTCTAGGTGTTTTGGAATTACTACAGTTCTTACATTACTATGATCTTTCCTCACATTGTATTTGTTTTTAATCTGTTTATCAGTTTTGTTATCATTTTTTTGTAGCCTCCTCATTGAGGAATTGGAAGACAAACAAAGTCTAATACAGAAAAAGATAACCAAATTGGAACAAAAGCTGGAAGACTATAAGAGGGAAATGGATGTCATAGATAGCCATATGGAAAGTCTAAGTAGTCAGGGTAATAATAGATCTTTGTAGCTTATTATAAATTTTCACTTTTAGTTTTGTGAAACTTCTATTTTGTTTGGTTTTGCAGAAGTTGATGATGACGAAGTTTCAAGAAATAATGAAGAGGATGATGATTATAACTGCTGCCAGAATGATGACGACGATGATGACGGTGATTGTAGCGGTTGGTACCAACATCATGATGAAGCTGGTGATTACAACAGTTGGTACCAATATCACGATGAAGCTGGTGATTACAATAGTTGGTACCAACATGATGAGGAAGACGATGAACACAACGGTTTGGACCATCAGTATGGTCCCGTACAGAACCTTTATCTTGCTGCAGATAACCATGATCATGCAATGAACCTGACATTGAATGAAGCTCCCTCAAAGAACCTGAACCAGAACCAGCCTGAGGAAGTTGCTCATACTAAGAACCTTCTTGCTGCAGATAACAATGATCCTATACAGAACTTTCTTGCTGCAAATAACCATCATCCTATACAGAACTTTCTTGCTGCAGATAACCGTAATCATAATCATGCATGTTTTTGTGCATTTTCTCGTTTTCTTGTTTTAGAAACTGCTTATTTATATGATCTTCTTTTTCTTGAATTTGCAAGTTTGTCATGCTTGCATTTTTATAGTTTTCTTGCGTTAGATAATGATGACTTTAACGATCTTTATGTTAATTGCCTTTTCTTGAATTTGCAAATTCCTCACGCTGTTAATCATTTTTTCTTGATAGGTTTTTCATGTTGATAGTTACATTTTTAGCCATTGTATTACTACATTTTCACTGATGTTTCTAGGTGTTTTGGAATTAATAAATGTTACAGTTCTTACATTACTATGATCTTTCCTCACATTGTATTTGTTTTTAATTTCTGTTTATCATTTTTTTGTAGCCTCCTCATTGAGGAATTGGAAGACAAACAACGGCTAATACAGAAAAAGATAACCAAATTGGAACAAAAGTTGGAAGACAATAAGAGGGAAATGGATGTCATAGATAGCCATATGGAAAATCTAAGTAGTCAGGGTAATAATAGATCTTTGTAGCTTATTTTAAATTTTCACTTTTAGTTTAGTGAAACTTATATTTTGTTTGATTTTGCAGAAGTTGATGATGACGAAGTTTCAAGAAATAATGAAGAGGATGATGATTATAAGTGCTGCCAGAATGATGACGACGATGATGACGGTGATTGTAGCGGTTGGTACCAACATCATGATGAAGCTTGTGATTACAACGGTTGGTACCAATATCACGATGAAGCTAGTGGTTACAATAGTTGGTACCAACATCATGAGGAAGACGATGAACACAACGGTTTGGACCAACAGTATGCTCCCGTACAAAACCTTTATCTTGCCGCAGATAACCATGATCATGCACTGAACCTGACATTGAATGAAGCTCCCTCAAAGAACCTGAACCAGAACCAGCCTGAGGAAGTTACTCATACTGAGAACCTTCTTGCTGCAGATAACGATGATCCTATACAGAACATTCTTGCTGCAAATAACCATCATCCTATACAGTACTTTCTTGCTGCAGATAACCATAATCATAATCATGCATGTTTTTGTGCATTTTCTCATTTTCTTGTTCTAGAAACTGCTTATTTATATGATCTTCTTTTTCTTGAATTTGCAAGTTTGTCATGCTTGCATTTTTATAGTTTTCTTGCGTTAGATAATGATGATTTTAACGATCTTTATGTTAATTGCCTTTTCTTGAATTTGCAAATTCCTCACGCTGTTAATCATTTTTTCTTGATAGGTTTTTCATGTTGATAGTTACATTTTTAGCCATTGTATTACTACATTTTCTCTGATTTTTCTAGGTGTTTTGGAATTACTACATTTCTTACATTACTATGATCTTTCCTCACATTGTATTTGTTTTTAATTTCTGTTTATCATTTTTGTTATCATTTTTTTGTAGCCTCCTCATTGAGGAATTGGAAGACAAACAAATTCGAATACAGAAAAAGATAACCAAATTGGAACAAAAGCTGGAAGACTATAAGAGGGAAATGGATGTCATAGATAACCATAATCATAATCATGCATATTTTTGTGCATTTTCTCGTTTTCTTGTTTTAGAAACTGCTTATTTATATGATCTTCTTTTTCTTGAATTTGCAAGTTTGTCATGCTTGCATTTTTATAGTTTTCTTGCGTTAGATAATGATGATTTTAACGATCTTTATGTTAATTGCCTTTTCTTGAATTTGAAAATTCCTCACGCTGTTAATCATTTTTTCTTGATAGGTTTTTCATGTTGATAATTACATTTTTAGCCATTGTATTACTGCATTTTCAATGATTTTTCTAGGTGTTTTGTAATTACTAAATGTTACAGTTCTTACATTACTATGATCTTTCATCACATTGTATTTGTTTTTAATTTCTATTTATTAGTTTTGTTATCATTTTTTTGTAGCCTCCTCATTGAGGAATAGGAAGACAAACAACGTCTAATATAGAAAAAGATAACCAAATTGGAACAAAAGCTGGAAGACTATAAGAGGGAAATGGATGTCATGGATAGCCATAAGGAAAATCTAAGTAGTCAGGGTAATAATAGATCTTTGTAGCTTATTTTAAATTTTCACTTTTAGTTTTGTGAAACTTATATTTTGTTTGATTTTGCAGAAGTTGATGTTGACGAAGTTTCAAGAAATAATGAAGAGGATGATGATTATAACTGTTGCCAGAATGATGACGACGATGATGACGGTGATTGTAGCAATTGGTACCAACATCATGATGAAGCTAGTGATTACAACGGTTGGTACCAATATCACGATGAAGCTGGTGATTACAATAGTTGATACCAACATCATGAGGAAGACGATGAACACAACGGTTTGGACCAACAATATGCTCCCGTACAGAACCTTTATCTTGCCGCAGATAACCATGATCATGCACTGAACCTGACATTGAATGAAGCTCCCTCAAAGAACCTGAACCAGAACCAGACTGAGGAAGTTGCTCATACTGAGAACCTTCTTGCTGCAGATAGCGATGATCCTATACAGAACCTTCTTGCTGCAAATAACCATCATCCTGTAGCACCTCAAATTTGCACCTATCATTGTACATACATTTTCATATTAGGTCATAGCATATCATGGTCCATTGCATAGCATTGCATTGCCTCTTTTGCCTCAAGTGCAAGCCAATCAAGAAATTAGGTCAAACTGGTCAGGAGATCAGTCAGTCAAGCAAGCAAGGGTGTTTCTCAAGGAGCCAAGGCCCTAGGGTTGGTCCAACATGTTCACATGACTTGGGAATCCATTTGAAGTGTTTTGGTCAAGGATTGGATGTTCAGAAGTCATCAGTTCATGCACAGTCAGGCAAAAAAACCCTAGACAGTCAACAGTCAGTCAAAGCAGTGGATGGTGGCCATTCTTGTGGAATTTGGGCACCATGCTCATTAATCAAGAGTTCATATGTCTTGGGACATCATTTGAAGTCAAATTCTCAAGGAATTAGGGTTTGGAATTCATCAGAAGAGGTTCAGTCATCCAAAACCCTAAAAGTCAACTGTTGGTCAACTGTTCATTTAATCAGTGATTTGTTGATGGAAAATGGTTTGAGAGATCTTATTCATGTCCAAATAGTCCTCATATATCATGTCAAACACCATCATGGAAGAATTTGAAGCCAGATCAGAAATTTCCCGAAATGGAAACTGGACCTGTAACTGAAACTTACCAAAAATGGAAAGTCTTGATCCTCAAACTTACATCATGATACAAGCTTCAAATGAATTTTTGCCCAACATGAAAGTTGAAGATCTTGTTCTCCCATTTCCAAAAAGTCCAAGAACTCTTAATTCCCATGTGTGGTTGGCAAGTTATGATCGAATCGATTTCAGAAAATCTTGAACTTCAAAAGGCCATATCTCTCAAACCATTTGGCCAATTTGGGTGGGGTTTTTTCCTACAAGTCACATTTGATCCCCTCTTTCCAAAAATATAAATTTCATACACCAAAACCTTGCCAATCAAAATGGCATTTTTGAACCTAACATATGTGAAATTCAAGTTTGACCAATGGTTGACTTTTTGAATTATGCATTTTTAACACTTGGGGCCAATTGGAACTTGCTTGGAATGTTATTTGCAGCATGTACAAAGGCAAATTCGTGCAAGTACCTACACCCATCACATAGCCATGCCTAATTGCTTGAAAATGGGAAGAAAAGTACAATTTGCAACCACCATATCCCACATATCCATGAGCCATGCCTTGTACCACAAAAACAACAGAGTTTACTCATCATTTTCTGTAAAAGGAGAACACTAAGGGCAGCTACATAAAACAGCAAGAATTTTCTGTTCTCTCATTCTCTCAAGCTTCATTTTTGGCCATTTATCAAAATCTGTCACAAACTTCCAAAGGACCAAGCCTTGCCTTGCCAAAAACACCATCCAAGCATCATTTTGAACTGATTTGCAACATCATTTTCCATCTGTAACAGCCTTTGCGCGACTGTTTTTCTTCACCTTCCATCCATGACAGTCCAAGTGTGAGGCCACTCCAAGCTGTTGCAAGTTAAAGCACCTACACCATTCATCATTAGGAGGGTTTTAAAGTAACTATTTCAAGCCAAACACACGAAAAAGCAACAGAATCACGACTGTTCTCCAAATTTGGCCAGGTATCGAATCTCTCATTTTCCAAAACCATGATATACATTAAATAGATCTCCTTGCCATGAGTATTTTGAGCTTTGAGTCACTTGATTTGTTTGAGTATTTGTGAAGTTATGAGGTTTTAAAGTTTGACACTTGAATATGTTTTTGCTTGGTTTTCTCTTGATAGCACGAATCGATGTTAATGGTTGTGGGATTATTAATGTGTGTGTTTAGATGAACATGTTGATATATTGGTTGTCAACTTTGGTGCAATTTTTGTGTTACTGGAATTTGTTGCTTTGAATGTATAAATACTGCATATTTTTCTGCAACATGAATGCTGGAAACTTTCTTTTTACTGTTGCCTAGCCGTGTAGATCCATAAGGGTTTGTTGTTTGCTGCGCATGGTGTTTCATGAAGAAGCACAATGATTGGTTGTGCGCCTGGCCCATGCTGAAACGCCACTGGGCCCACCATTTTTTTTCATTTTAACAAAGCGTTGGCCTGCTTGTGTTTTCATAAAACACTTCATGTGTTCCTTTTCTTTTGCCACGCAAGCGGTACTGTTATCCTTTTAATTCCAAAATTTTTTCTCTTAATTCATTTACTGCCATAAATTGCCTTGCCTTGTTTCCAAATAAATGCCAAAAGGCCTGGGGCGAGAGGGATTCGAACCCCAGACCTTTGCCTCAAAGCTTCAAGTACCAAGTGTTTTACCACTAGGGCGCAATGCCAATTCATTTATTTAACGCCTTCTATAAAATATGTATTAAAAAGGAGCGCTGAGTTTTGTTTTTTCAGCAAAGCCAACCGCCACCTAGGATTAATGGGTGGCTGTGTTTTTTTTCTCTTTTTAATTCCTAATCCACTTTAATTCATTTAAATAAATTCATTTCAATAATTATTTCACTTTGTCCCACAAACTTGCAAAAATCATAACTTATTTATTTCAAATCCAAATTTCATGGGAATTTTTGTGTGGTGTTCATCTCCATCTCTAGTTTTTTATCACATTTTTTTCCAGAATTTTTGGATGATTGTTTTTTAATTGGTGCTAGGGTTTGTGACATGTGACCAATTTTTGTACACTTTGCCAAAACATTTGTGAAATGATGATACTTTATCCAATGGTTCCCAAATTGTTTGTGCTTAAACTAGACACATTCATGGTGATTTTGGTGTAGAGTTTGTGAATTTATCATTGTTGGTTTGTGAGTTATGATTTTTTGAATTAGGGTGTGACAATTTGTGTCACACCATTGATGTCCAACTTCATGATTTTCATTACCATGCTTCTTGACCTCCAATTGATCTGATTTTTTGCATGAACCTACTCTTGTATGTCTAGTTCACATGTGAATTTTCTTGGAATTATTTATGGCATTTCCTAATTGTTTGAGATTTTCTCCCCTGCTTAGCCAAAATGTTGACCTTGTGTGACACTTGTTCTTATTTCATTTGTGAAATTCACATACTTTATTGGATGGACATGAAATTTGATATGTGATAACTAGACATTCTCATCTTTGCCATGGTTTTAGTCCCATTCATTTATCATACACCATCTCTGACTTATGATTTTTCTAAGTTGATGCATGTTTGGTTGACTTCATTGAGCATGTTCAAATTGGCTTTGACTTACTGATTTTCATTGACTGCCTTCCACTTGTCCAAATGAGATGAAATTTGACATGCTTACCATGCTATGTGTTAGGATTGATCATGATTTATTTGGTGATTTTTGGAAATGTTTAAGTTTGCTTTTGATGCTAGTCTTTCTGTTGACTTCTATGAGCTTCTGTTTGCCATGCTTTGACCTAAATTGTTCATGAAATGATGATAGTGATTGATATGAATGTGAACCCAATTGGTTGTGTTTCTTAATTGTTTGAACATGATTTTGGATGCTGGCCCTTTGCTGTTTTAACTTTCTCATTCATTTTTGACCCTAGGCTTGCCCTAGTGGTCCTGTTACTCACCTTTGAGCTCATGTTTTCAGGTTGACCAACAAATGGCCAATGAGACCAATTCTTTTTGATTGAGCTTGATTAAATATCATTGTCTAACTTGTTTGTTTTGTAGGTGGCTTGGCTCACATGCCTTAAGCTTTGTGCCTTGCACATTCACTTGCTTGTGTTGACTGGTTGATGTCTGTTTCATTTTGATTTAACTCTGACTTTTATACTAACTGTGCTTGACTGATTTCAGGTACTTTAGTTGCTTTTAGTTCCTTGTGAACTTTTGCTTTGCTTTGCTTGTATAAGCAATTTGCATTGAGGTATGTCTCTTTTTCTTCATGTAGTCTGGAAGACCTGGCTTGTTACTTGGCCAGGCAATTGTCTGAAGTCCTCCTTAAGAGGCAATGTTTGTGACTGTTTACTTTTGTCCTTGCATAGAGTCAAAGTCCTCCTAAGTGAAGAGGCAATTGGTGGAAGGTAGGGATATGCAATCTATCCCCCACTATTCATGTTGTGTCATCTGCTTTGCTCACACCACTGTGTTGATGCATTGCAGATACAAACCCAAGATCTTGTACAATTGTACAGTTGAGTCAGTTTTAAATGTGTAGAAGGGTTCCCACTTTCTGAACCCACACATTCTTGTCTTGAGCTCTCCCAGGCCGGGGATAAGAGCTGTGAAGTCTTATCTTCACTCACCTTTCATCTGCTTCACCTTAGTCTCTCAATGGCAAGGTTAAGAGCAACATTCACCCAGTTCCAGAGGTTTGTTTGTTGAGGTTGATATGACCCCTCGACTAAAACCTAACCCTTGTTTGAGCCACTTGCTTGTGTATAGTGTGTGCTATCTGTGCTTGTATGATTGTTTGACTTGCTTCCTGTGCAAGTTAGGATTGTTTGACTTGCTTCCTGTGCAAGTTAGGATTGTTTGACTTGCTTCCTGTGCAAGTTAGGATTGTTTGACTTGCTTCCTGTGCAAGTTAGGATTGTTTGACTTGCTTCCTGTGCAAGTTAGGTTTAGTTTAGACTTGCTTCCTGTGCAAGTAGGTTTTGCTTGGCTTGCTTCCTGTGCAAGTTAAGTGTGTGTGTGGCTTGCTTCCTGTGCAAGTCATGTTTAGGATAGGCTGGCTCCCTGTGCCAGTTAGCTAGAAACCTTAACTTAGGGATGATTTTGCATGATAACATCTAGGCTCGAGTCGTAGTCTCCCTAGTGTTGTGTCTCCCTCTGTTATCTGGTTAGGCTAGTCCTTCGTCCCTCCGTAGGGGAACTACATCGCCCTGATCTTCATACCAGATGAAGTATGTAGGCAGGAGATTGAGCTGATCTCTCCGGGCGCCCTTTTCTTTTCTGTGTGTGTTGTCTGACCTTTGCTAGGCTCGAGTGCCTGACTCCTTAGCATTTGTTGCCTGTTTGTTTGAGTGTGTGCCTGACAGTTATAGGCTCGAGTCCCCGACTCTCTATTAACTTGTTATGTTGTTGTGTGCTTGGAAGCTGATATAAGTCCATCGAGTGGCATTTGGGTTCCAGTGTGCATGTGTTTGGTTCGGATGCTGATGTAAGCCCAGCGATTGGCATTCAGGCTCCATGTTTGCCTTTTTGTGTGTGTTTTGGTTCGGATGCTGATGTAAGTCCAGTGATTGGCAGTCGGGCTCCACGTTTGCTTGTGTGTCTTTTGTTTTGTTTGTGTGCGTGTTAGCCGAGCTACGAATGCTCTGATTCTTCTCTCGTCCGAGAAGATACGTATGCATAGGATGCGACATCCTAGCAAGCATGTGTTATTTCCCCAGTCCGAACTACTTCGACTCTGATGTCTATGCCTGATAGACTAAGTAGGCCCAGGATGCGATATCCTGCCGAGTCAGTTTCAGTCTGTTTTCTTGTGTCTCTTTCAGCCAGTGTGTGTGAGTATTTGAGCAGTGTTTAGCAACCATTTTCCTTTCTAGTGTGCGTGGATCCCGTAGAGTACTACGGATGCGTAGGGGTGCTAATACCTTCCCTTCGCATAACCGACTCCCGAACCCATTCTCTTTGGTCGCGAGACCATGTTCTTTCCAGGTTTACTCTGAGCGTTTCCTTTCCCTCTTTTGGGATAAATAACGCACGGTGGCGGCTCTGTTGTTCTTGTTTTCCCGCCGGTTTTTCGCGTGATGCGACAGCTGGCGACTCTGCTGGGGACACTAGAGAAGTTGACCTGTGCTGGTCCATCTTCCCTAAGCGAGTCTCTCCTAGCGCTCTCTAGGTTAGGGCTTTGGTTGCTTTGCACTGTTTTATTGCATTCTTTGTATATATTTGCATTTACTGTTTGCATTTATTGTTTGCACTAATGTTTGCATTCATATTCATCTGTTCATCTGGCTGTGTTTCTCTGTTTGAGGGGTGGGAGTCACTTGAGGTAAAATGTCCAATACCCAGACCATGAGTGAAATCTAGGATACCTAGGAATAGAGTGATTCATGGGAAGCGGGTGGTATGGCGCCACTTAGCGGAACATTGATATCACGAGCAGTTCAGACCCTGGTGGGGTATCGTCGTTACATACTTCGGGTGTGTATATGATGGTATTCTGCGAAAGGTTATTTATGCTGCGTTTCTCTCAGCCTTTACCCTGGCCTAGACTACACCCGTGAGTGGGGGGGATTGATCATTTTAACAGGTACAGTTGGTGACTCTCGGTACTGACGGTGACTGTGAATTATGGACATTTATTTCTGGGACGCCGGAGTTCTGTCCGTGGTTTATCAGTGGGTTCCGTTTATTTCGGATCCCCGGGTTGAATTTGAGAGTACCTGTTCAGAGGAGCTGGCTGTCATCCGTTCAGTGGATGATCTTGTGATGATAGTAATGCAATCTCCAGTTCCGTTTATTTCGGAACTCCACAAGTCGGATTTATGGTGACTCGGTTCTCCAGATTTGGGTTCAGATGCCAGTTGATCAGATTGACTTTGGGTTTCAGATGTTTGTGATCAGAGTTCAAGCCGAAGCATTGACCCTGTGCCTCGAGACGCACAGCTTGACCAGTCATGTTGCATCATTTGCATCATAGCATGTTTATTTTCAAAAAATAATAATGCATGAAAAAAAAAGAGGAAAGTTAACTTGCATATGCATATCCTTTATCAGGATCATTCATGACAAAAATAGTACCCATATCATGCATATCATGCACATAGCATCCTTGCATTACAGACATGTTTGGAGAGACTTCTCACTTCGGTTCTTGACTGAGAGAGGATTGCTGACCGCCGACCGCATCGTTACTCAACCAGACTCAATCAACAGAGGAGTATGGATCAGGTTCAAGCAGAATTGGCCGAGATGAGGGCAAACATGGCCCAGTTCATGACAACGATGCAAGGAGTTGTTCAGGGGCAAGAGGAGCTGCGTGCCTTAGCCCAGAGACTGGAAGCCATGATTCCACCAGTCCACCGTGCTTCACCAGTGGGTGTACCCGTTCATGAGAATGCTGCTGTCACTATTCTCGTCAATGATCATGTCGTGGGAGATGAATTGAGGGGGATCAGAATCAGTGAACGGCCTCTTGCCGCAGAGACTATTAGTGTCAGAGCAACCCGCGCTCCGGTTCGCCATCCTGGCTCTTCAAGTTCCTCGAGTACCAAGAAGACATACTCTGGGGCACCCAAAAGGGGAGAGATTGAAACAAATGCTGTGCACCGACGGAGGAGTGTGAACAGAGGACAGTATCGTCAGGCTGTTGGTGTGACTATTCCAGCAACTCAACCTCAACAACAGCAGAGAAGGTCAACTCAGCAATATCAGCATCAACAACATCGTCCTCAGCAGTAGGCTTCCCAGCAAGCCAGTACGAGTAATGAGAGGAAGAAGATCATTTTTGATCCAGTCCCCATGTCCTACACCGAACTGTATCCCACTCTGATAGAGCGGAACTTGATTACTCCCAGAGACCCGCCACCCATACCCGTCAACCCTCGGTGGTGGTAAAGGCCTGAACAACATTGTGTGTATCACTCGGGTGCTCCTGGTCATGATGTGGATAGTTGTTTCCAGCTGAAGATGAAGGTTCAAGACCTCGTGAGGTCAGGTATTTCGAACTTTGAAGACTTGGATCCCTGTGATAATCAAGTCTGAAGATAACAAGTCCTGGGCTGGCGCCGACTTTTTCTTCAGAAGAGTTGTTCAGAAAACAGAAGCTGCTGATGCAAAGGATACTGACAGTTGTCATCCCTGAAGGGATCTATCGCAATTGGGTCACTGTGGGCGTTCCCACAGCTGTTCATAAGTCAGAGTAACAATCACTTTGTTTAAAAACCCTTCTCCCATGCCAAAAGGAGAAGTGATGACATTGTTGGCAACATTTTGTGCAATGATATTTTCATTCAAATAAATTCATGTTAAACATTTGTTTTTCTATTTGTTTTCCCTTTTCGCTTTTTGCATGAAATTGGTGATCACAAAAAACCTTAAAAACAAGAATAAAAGCAATCTTTTCATCTGCATAACGATTGTCTTGTTTGATTTTCAAAAAACTTTTCATCTCTAAATCGTTATGCAGGTTGTTTCTCAAACCCATTGAACGTAATGATCAGACGTCATCTCCCAATTTTGAATTCCCTGTATTCGAAGCAGAAGAAGATGATGTTGAAGGGATTCCTGACGAAATTTCCCGACTTCTTGAGCAAGAAAAGAAGATCACTCAGCTGCAGCTCGAGAATCAGCAGAACAGCCAACTGGGGCACGTATCAAAAAAGAGAGAAAAAGAAAAAAAGAAAGAGGAGGGTGCAAAATCAAAAAAAAATCAAAAGAAATCAAAAGAAATCGAAATCAAAAGAAAGAAAAAGAAAGAAAGAAACAAAAGAACAAAAGCACCCTCAAAGTCCCAAGTTGACTGATGCTGAATGGATTCAGAGTCAATACGACCAAGTGAATCCGATCGAAAGGAAGAGATCAACTGCCATGTGTCATGGTCAGTCATATCAGCAGAGAGTGAAAAAGCATTCGACAAGAAGATCAAGCCTCGTGTGTTCCGAGGAACCTTGTGCTCAAGAAAGTCTTGTCTCTTGTACCCGATTCCAGGGGCAAGTGAACCCCCAAGCTATGAATGTCCATATGTTGTCAAAAGAGCCTCTTCAGGCAGTGTTCTGACACTTACTACAATGGATGAAGAAGTTCACTCGTCCTGTGAATCCTGGTGCAGTCAAGAAATACTTCGCCTAAACAAAAAAAAAAATCAAACAGCTCGCTAAGTTGAACACCCCAAAGGGCGACTTAGGCAAAAAGGAGCGTCTCGGTGGATTGAAAACCCGAAAGGGCGATCCAGGAAAAAGTTAGAGACATTGAAAAAAAAAAAAGAATTTGCATCCCGCTAGATTGAACACCTCACACTGGGGCAATCTAGGCAAAAATTAGGGATTTGGCAAGTAACTGCACCTTGACAAGACTGTGCTCTATATATGTCATCCGTCAGGAATTCTCGATTCGTCGTCGACTGAAGCTCTGAATACATCGAAAATTCAGAATGGTAGAGGAAAGGTCATTATGTTCAATGTAGCCCTCTCCAATATATATCACCGATTTCAAACTTGTACAGATCCATGGAGTCTCGCCCTTTGCAGACTACCATTCCATCACATCAATTTGAGCTTTTATCCAATTATTTGCATTCTTATTTGTTTCAACTCAACAAATGTTTTGCATGTTTTTAATTGATAAAGTATCATTGTTTTCAAAGTAAACAAATTTTTCAAAAAAAATTGTTCTTAAACAAAGTGAACGTTCACAATGATGGAAGGATACTTAGGAGACCCACAGTGCTCTCCCGGGGGTGGTATGATTACCAACAGGTAAGACAATTGTTCGTATCTCGAGCATGACTGTATCTTTGTCCTGCAGAACCTCGTATGGTCTCTCCTCAGTGAATTTGCACGACGCAGTGTTGTTTGAAGTTGTTCATCTTCATGTTCCCGGCAGTACAAATTCTTCCTCCAAATCCCCGTTAGCACTTATTGTGGGGCATCCCCAGTAGAGTGCTGTTTGAGCCCTATCGTGGGGCATCCCCAACAAGTTTGCTGTTTCGGACTTTATTGTGGGGCAGCTCCCCTAGCAGAGTGTTTACTGAAGACTTCAACTTTCGCCTCTCCAGCAGAGCAGTCTTCATCTCTCCCCAGCATGGGTGCTTTTCTTGGAAGATTCAGTATTTTGCAAATTGACATCCCAGTACTCCATCATGTCCCTCAGATAGATTCCCCAACGGAGTTATTGGCATGATAAGCTTTCTCAATGCCTATCTATCTTCATCAGAGATCTGATTGCTTCTTGGTATCCCTAGCACAAGTTGTTGTGGCGCATCCGCCTGTATGTTGAACTCTTTTCTCCGGTTGTGACCGACGATCCCTCCGGAAACCTCTGGTGGTCTTTCTCCCCTGCAGGATGATGATTGTTCCCTATTGTCCCAGCCTCCAGTGGATTTTCTTGGCTCTATGTTGGCTTTGGTTTTCTCTCCAGACGGTTGATTCCCGGACCTGCGTGTTGAGCATGTCTGTTTGTCAGCATTCATCATACATTCATCATGCATACATGCATAATCATAACATTCGGATACCCATGATGCAGCTGTTGCCGTGTATCTGTTGATTGTTGCCTCCTGCTATTCGGTGATACAGATCTCTCCAGTAGATTTTCCTAGCAGATATGGGTGTGTCTGATCTCTCCATGTAGAGCCAACCCCTTAAGCAGAAAGTGTTTATCCTTTCCTGCCATTTCCCCACTGAGATACATCCTCGTGGATGACGGTTGCTTCCGTTCCCTCCCTACACGGGATGGGTTTTCCCTATTGAGTTCTTTCCTCATTAGGATGAGTCTTGTTTCAGTCTGCCTTTTGGATCAATCCTAAATTGACTTCCAGTTGGCTGTCTCCTGTACTTCCCTGGGGCATAAATGAATAGTCGCTCACCAACTGGCACTCATTCATCTTATCCTCAGCGGAATTTGTTGGCCTCTACCTACAAACCGGTAGTTGTAAGTCCTATCTTTGTGGTTTTCTACCCACTAGCTGGTAGTTGTAAAATCCCACGTTCTCCCCTTGGTGGAGTTAACCCTGTGTGCTCATCCCGATGATGACTGGTTACTTTTCCGTTGGCCTCTACCTACAACCCGGTAGTTGTAAGTCCTATCTTTGTGGTTTTCTACCTACTAGTTGGTAGTTGTAAAATCCCACTCTCATCCCCTTGATTGGAGTTAACCCTTTGTGCTCATCCTATCGACGACTGGCTACTTTTCCGTGGTTTTCTGCCTACAAACCGGTAGATGTAATCCCCTCCTTGCAGTTATCAGTATCCGGTTTGCGGTGTTGATATTCTTTTCCCCTCTGGATACTTGCCTTGATCAAGCAGTATTGTCCCCATTGGGTCTTCCCCTTCTTTTTGGATACTTGCTCCGAATAAGCAACTTTATCCTCTTTTGATTGGTCATCTTTTGCATACCTAGTCCTGGTACCGATGCCTTTGATGTCGGTCGATTATTCATTTACAACCTACAACCCGGTTATGGATAATCTTCCATGCGAGTGTATTATCTACGTTTTGACGGCTATAGATGATATGTCTCATGTCTTTCCGGTATTCAGACCGAAGGAGTTTCCGACGATCAGGTCGATGTACTCATGGCACTCAGGCCAATTTCCCGGTATTCAGACCGAAGGAGTTTCCGACGATCAGGTCGATGTACTCATGGCACTCAGGCCAATTTCCCGGTATTCAGACCGAAGAAGTTTCCGACGATCAGGTCGATGTACTTATGTTTTTCCGGTATTCAGACCGAAGGAGTTTCCGACGATCAGGTCGATGTACTCATGGCACTCAGGCCAATTTCCCGGTATTCAGACCGAAGAAGTTTCCGACGATCAGGTCGATGTACTTATGTTTTTCCGGTATTCAGACCGAAGGAGTTTCCGACGATCAGGTCGATGTACTCATGGCACTCAGGCCAATTTTCCGGTATTCAGACCGAAGGAGTTTCCGACGATCAGGTCGATGTACTCATGGCACTCAGGCCAATTTTCCGGTATTCAGACCGAAGTGGCGTTCAGGCCAATTTCCGATTTTTCGAATCGAAGAAGTATTCCTCCTCTCCGTTGGTGTCGATAAACGTCGAGTTTTTCCCGATCATCCGTTGATGATTTGGTTGTGTTCACTCTCCCCAGTAGAGTTTCCTCCTCTCCGTTGGTGTCGATAAACGTCGAGTTTTTCCCGATCATCCGTTGATGATTTGGTTGTGTTCACTCTCCCCAGTAGAGTTTCCTCCTCTCCGTTGGTGTCGATAAACGTCGAGTTTTTCCCGATCATCCGTTGATGATTTGGTTGTGTTCACTCTCCCCAGTAGAGTTTCCTCCTCTCCGTTGGTGTCGATAAACGTCGAGTTTTTCCTATTCGTCCTATGGCGTCTAGTTGTACCTGTCCCCACGTGGATTTACCTCTCCGTTGGTCTTGGTAAACGTCGAGTTTTTCCTATTCGTCCTATGACGTCTAGTTGTACCTGTCCCCACGTGGATTTACCTCTCCGTTGGTCTTGGTAAACGTTGAGTTTTTCCCATTACGTCCGCTGACGTATGGTTGTATATCTCTTTCCATTCATCCAATGATGATTGGTTACCTCTCCGTTGGTCTTGGTAAACGTTGAGTTTTTCCCATTTCGTCCGTTGACGTATGGTTGTATCCCTTCCAGTCATTCATTAATGTCTGGTTACCTCTCCGTTGGTCTTGGTAAACGTTGAGTTTTTCCCATTCCGTCCGTTGGCGTATGGTTGTATCCCTTCCAGTCATTCATTAATGTCTGGTTACCTCTCCGTTGGTCTTGGTAAACGTTGAGTTTTTCCTAGTTGTCCGTTGGCATCTAGTTGTGACTTCTTTTCCCATTCATCATCGTTGTGATGTCTGGATGTGGCTGTACCCTTTGAAAACAAAAACCAAAAAATAATAATGTACCCAGTAATAAATATCAAATCCCAGTGGACGTTTCCATTGGTGGATCCCGGTATTGTGCAAATTCTACGGTTCTTAGTATTCAATCCCTGTTTACCCTGAAAGTCTGACAGCCGCTGCTATCATCCGTTCGGGTTCCCAGCTGATTGAATAGGGGCAGCTGTAGCACCTCAAATTTGCACCTATCATTGTACATACATTTTCATATTAGGTCATAGCATATCATGGTCCATTGCATAGCATTGCATTGCCTCTTTTGCCTCAAGTGCAAGCCAATCAAGAAATTAGGTCAAACTGGTCAGGAGATCAGTCAGTCAAGCAAGCAAGGGTGCTTCTCAAGGAGCCAAGGCCCTAGGGTTGGTCCAACATGTTCACATGACTTGGGAATCCATTTGAAGTGTTTTGGTCAAGGATTGGATGTTCAGAAGTCATCAGTTCATGCACAGTCAGGCAAAAAAACCCTAGACAGTCAACAGTCAGTCAAAGCAGTGGATGGTGGCCATTCTTGTGGAATTTGGGCACCATGCTCATTAATCAAGAGTTCATATGTCTTGGGACATCATTTGAAGTCAAATTCTCAAGGAATTAGGGTTTGGAATTCATCAGAAGAGGTTCAGTCATCCAAAACCCTAAAAGTCAACTGTTGGTCAACTGTTCATTTAATCAGTGATTTGTTGATGGAAAATGGTTTGAGAGATCTTATTCATGTCCAAATAGTCCTCATATATCATGTCAAACACCATCATGGAAGAATTTGAAGCCAGATCAGAAATTTCCCAAAATGGAAACTGGACCTGTAACTGAAACTTACCAAAAATGGAAAGTCTTGATCCTCAAACTTACATCATGATACAAGCTTCAAATGAATTTTTGCCCAACATGAAAGTTGAAGATCTTGTTCTCCCATTTCCAAAAAGTCCAAGAACTCTTAATTCCCATGTGTGGTTGGCAAGTTATGATCGAATCGATTTCAGAAAATCTTGAACTTCAAAAGGCCATATCTCTCAAACCATTTGGCCAATTTGGGTGGGGTTTTTTCCTACAAGTCACATTTGATCCCCTCTTTCCAAAAATATAAATTTCATACACCAAAACCTTGCCAATCAAAATGGCATTTTTGAACCTAGCATATGTGAAATTCAAGTTTGACCAATGGTTGACTTTTTGAATTATGCATTTTTAACACTTGGGGCCAATTGGAACTTGCTTGGAATGTTATTTGCAGCATGTACAAAGGCAAATTCGTGCAAGTACCTACACCCATCACATAGCCATGCCTAATTGCTTGAAAATGGGAAGAAAAGTACAATTTGCAACCACCATATCCCACATATCCATGAGCCATGCCTTGTACCACAAAAACAACAGAGTTTACTCATCATTTTCTGTAAAAGGAGAACACTAAGGGCAGCCACATAAAACAGCAAGAATTTTCTGTTCTCTCATTCTCTCAAGCTTCATTTTTGGCCATTTATCAAAATCTGTCACAAACTTCCAAAGGACCAAGCCTTGCCTTGCCAAAAACACCATCCAAGCATCATTTTGAACTGATTTGCAACATCATTTTCCATCTGTAACAGCCTTTGCGCGACTGTTTTTCTTCACCTTCCATCCATGACAGTCCAAGTGTGAGGCCACTCCAAGCTGTTGCAAGTTAAAGCACCTACACCATTCATCATTAGGAGGGTTTTAAAGTAACTATTTCAAGCCAAACACACGAAAAGCAACAGAATCACGACTGTTCTCCAAATTTGGCCAGGTATCGAATCTCTCATTTTCCAAAACCATGATATACATTAAATAGATCTCCTTGCCATGAGTATTTTGAGCTTTGAGTCACTTGATTTGTTTGAGTATTTGTGAAGTTATGAGGTTTTAAAGTTTGACACTTGAATATGTTTTTGCTTGGTTTTCTCTTGATAGCACGAATCGATGTTAATGGTTGTGGGATTATTAATGTGTGTGTTTAGATGAACATGTTGATATATTGGTTGTCAACTTTGGTGCAATTTTTGTGTTACTGGAATTTGTTGCTTTGAATGTATAAATACTGCATATTTTTCTGCAACATGAATGCTGGAAACTTTCTTTTTACTGTTGCCTAGCCGTGTAGATCCATAAGGGTTTGTTGTTTGCTGCGCATGGTGTTTCATGAAGAAGCACAATGATTGGTTGTGCGCCTGGCCCATGCTGAAACGCCACTGGGCCCACCATTTTTTTTCATTTTAACAAAGCGTTGGCCTGCTTGTGTTTTCATAAAACACTTCATGTGTTCCTTTTCTTTTGCCACGCAAGCGGTACTGTTATCCTTTTAATTCCAAAATTTTTTCTCTTAATTCATTTCCAGAAATTGCTACAGTATGGCCAGGCATTAGTTACCGTAACATTGGTGTTAGCTACAGCTTATGTGCCGCACGTGATGGCCAAGGATTGAGTTTGATTTGCCTGTTTTTACTGCCATAAATTGCCTTGCCTTGTTTCCAAATAAATGCCAAAAGGCCTGGGGCGAGAGGGATTCGAACCCCAGACCTTTGCCTCAAAGCTTCAAGTACCAAGTGTTTTACCACTGGGGCGCAATGCCAATTCATTTATTTAACGCCTTCTATAAAATATGTATTAAAAAGGAGCGCTGAGTTTTGTTTTTTCAGCAAAGCCAACCGCCACCTAGGATTAATGGGTGGCTGTGTTTTTTTTCTCTTTTTAATTCCTAATCCACTTTAATTCATTTAAATAAATTCATTTCAATAATTATTTCACTTTGTCCCACAAACTTGCAAAAATCATAACTTATTTATTTCAAATCCAAATTTCATGGGAATTTTTGTGTGGTGTTCATCTCCATCTCTAGTTTTTTATCACATTTTTTCCAGAATTTTTGGATGATTGTTTTTTAATTGGTGCTAGGGTTTGTGACATGTGACCAATTTTTGTACACTTTGCCAAAACATTTGTGAAATGATGATACTTTATCCAATGGTTCCCAAATTTTTTGTGCTTAAACTAGACACATTCATGGTGATTTTGGTGTAGAGTTTGTGAACTTATCATTGTTGGTTTGTGAGTTATGATTTTTTGAATTAGGGTGTGACAATTTGTGTCACACCATTGATGTCCAACTTCATGATTTTCATTACCATGCTTCTTGACCTCCAATTGATCTGATTTTTTGCATGAACCTACTCTTGTATGTCTAGTTCACATGTGAATTTTCTTGGAATTATTTATGGCATTTCCTAATTGTTTGAGATTTTCTCCCCTGCTTAGCCAAAATGTTGACCTTGTGTGACACTTGTTCTTATTTCATTTGTGAAATTCACATACTTTATTGGATGGACATGAAATTTGATATGTGATAACTAGACATTCTCATCTTTTCCATGGTTTTAGTCCCATTCATTTATCATACACCATCTCTGACTTATGATTTTTCTAAGTTGATGCATGTTTGGTTGACTTCATTGAGCATGTTCAAATTGGCTTTGACTTACTGATTTTCATTGACTGCCTTCCACTTGTCCAAATGAGATGAAATTTGACATGCTTACCATGCTATGTGTTAGGATTGATCATGATTTATTTGGTGATTTTTGGAAATGTTTAAGTTTGCTTTTGATGCTAGTCTTTCTGTTGACTTCTATGAGCTTCTGTTTGCCATGCTTTGACCTAAATTGTTCATGAAATGATGATAGTGATTGATATGAATGTGAACCCAATTGGTTGTGTTTCTTAATTGTTTGAACATGATTTTGGATGCTGGCCCTTTGCTGTTTTAACTTTCTCATTCATTTTTGACCCTAGGCTTGCCCTAGTGGTCCTGTTACTCACCTTTGAGCTCATGTTTTCAGGTTGACCAACAAATGGCCAATGAGACCAATTCTTTTTGATTGAGCTTGATTAAATATCATTGTCTAACTTGTTTGTTTTGTAGGTGGCTTGGCTCACATGCCTTAAGCTTTGTGCCTTGCACATTCACTTGCTTGTGTTGACTGGTTGATGTCTGTTTCATTTTGATTTAACTCTGACTTTTATACTAACTGTGCTTGACTGATTTCAGGTACTTTAGTTGCTTTTAGTTCCTTGTGAACTTTTGCTTTGCTTTGCTTGTATAAGCAATTTGCATTGAGGTATGTCTCTTTTTCTTCATGTAGTCTGGAAGACCTGGCTTGTTACTTGGCCAGGCAACTGTCTGAAGTCCTCCTTAAGAGGCAATGTTTGTGACTGTTTACTTTTGTCCTTGCATAGAGTCAAAGTCCTCCTAAGTGAAGAGGCAATTGGTGGAAGGTAGGGATATGCAATCTATCCCCCACTATTCATGTTGTGTCATCTGCTTTGCTCACACCACTGTGTTGATGCATTGCAGATACAAACCCAAGATCTTGTACAATTGTACAGTTGAGTCAGTTTTAAATGTGTAGAAGGGTTCCCACTTTCTGAACCCACACATTCTTGTCTTGAGCTCTCCCAGGCCGGGGATAAGAGCTGTGAAGTCTTATCTTCACTCACCTTTCATCTGCTTCACCTTAGTCTCTCAATGGCAAGGTTAAGAGCAACATTCACCCAGTTCCAGAGGTTTGTTTGTTGAGGTTGATATGACCCCTCGACTAAAACCTAACCCTTGTTTGAGCCACTTGCTTGTGTATAGTGTGTGCTATCTGTGCTTGTAGGATTGTTTGACTTGCTTCCTGTGCAAGTTAGGATTGTTTGACTTGCTTCCTGTGCAAGTTAGGATTGTTTGACTTGCTTCCTGTGCAAGTTAGGATTGTTTGACTTGCTTCCTGTGCAAGTTAGGATTGTTTGACTTGCTTCCTGTGCAAGTTAGGTTTAGTTTAGACTTGCTTCCTGTGCAAGTAGGTTTTGCTTGGCTTGCTTCCTGTGCAAGTTAAGTGTGTGTGTGGCTTGCTTCCTGTGCAAGTCATGTTTAGGATAGGCTGGCTCCCTGTGCCAGTTAGCTAGAAACCTTAACTTAGGGATGATTTTGCATGATAACATCTAGGCTCGAGTCGTAGTCTCCCTAGTGTTGTGTCTCCCTCTGTTATCTGGTTAGGCTAGTCCTTCGTCCCTCCGTAGGGGAACTACATCGCCCTGATCTTCATACCAGATGAAGTATGTAGGTAGGAGATTGAGCTGATCTCTCCGGGCGCCCTTTTCTTTTCTGTGTGTGTTGTCTGACCTTTGCTAGGCTCGAGTGCCTGACTCCTTAGCATTTGTTGCCTGTTTGTTTGAGTGTGTGCCTGACAGTTATAGGCTCGAGTCCCCGACTCTCTATTAACTTGTTATGTTGTTGTGTGCTTGGAAGCTGATATAAGTCCATCGAGTGGCATTTGGGTTCCAGTGTGCATGTGTTTGGTTCGGATGCTGATGTAAGCCCAGCGATTGGCATTCAGGCTCCATGTTTGCCTTTTTGTGTGTGTTTTGGTTCGGATGCTGATGTAAGTCCAGTGATTGGCAGTCGGGCTCCACGTTTGCTTGTGTGTCTTTTGTTTTGTTTGTGTGCGTGTTAGCCGAGTTACGAATGCTCTGATTCTTCTCTCGTCCGAGAAGATACGTATGCATAGGATGCGACATCCTAGCGAGCATGTGTTATTTCCCCAGTCCGAACTACTTCGACTCTGATGTCTATGCCTGATAGACTAAGTAGGCCCAGGATGCGATATCCTGCCGAGTCAGTTTCAGTCTGTTTTCTTGTGTCTCTTTCAGCCAGTGTGTGTGAGTATTTGAGCAGTGTTTAGCAACCATTTTCCTTTCTAGTGTGCGTGGATCCCGTAGAGTACTACGGATGCGTAGGGGTGCTAATACCTTCCCTTCGCATAACCGACTCCCGAACCCATTCTCTTTGGTCGCGAGACCATGTTCTTTCCAGGTTTACTCTGAGCGTTTCCTTTCCCTCTTTTGGGATAAATAACCCCACGGTGGCGGCTCTGTTGTTCTTGTTTTCCCGCCGGTTTTTTCGCGTGATGCGACACATCCTATACAAAACTTTCTTGTTGCAGATAACCATAATCATAATCATGCATGTTTTTGTGCATTTTCTCGTTTTCTTGTTTTAGAAACTGCTTATTTATATGATCTTCTTTTTCTTGAATTTGCAAGTTAGTCATGCTTGCATTTTTATAGTTTTCTTGCGTTACATAATGATGATTTTAACGATCTTTATGTTAATTGCCTGTTCTTGAATTTGCAAATTCCTCACGCTGTTAATCATTTTTTCTTGATAGGTTTTTCATGTTGATAGTTACATTTTTAGCCATTGTATTACTACATTTTCACTGATTTTTCTAGGTGTTTTGGAATTACTTCAGTTCTTACATTATAATGATCTTTCCTCACATTGTATTTGTTTTTAATTTCTGTTTATCATTTTTGTTATAATTTTTTTGTAGCCTCCTCATTGAGGGATTGGAAGACAAACAAAGTCTATAACAGAAAAAGATAACCAAATTGGAACAAAAGCTGGAAGACTATAAGAGGGAAATGGATGTCATAGATAGCCATATGGAAAATCTAAGTAGTCAAGGTAATAATAGATCTTTGTAGCTTATTTTAAATTTTCACTTTTAGTTTAGTGAAACTTATATTTTGTTTGATTTTGCAGAAGTTGATGATGACGATGTTTCAAGAATTAATGAAGAAGATGATGATTATAACTGCTGCCCGAATGATGACGACGATGATGACGGTAATTGTAGCAGTTGGTACCAAAATCATGATGAAGCTGGTGATTACAACGGTTGGTACCAATATCACGATGAAGCTGGTGATTACAATAGTTGGTACCAACATCATGAGGAAGACGATGAACACAACAGTTTGGACCAACAGTATGCTCCCGTACAGAACCTTTATCTTGCTGCAGATAACCATGATCATGCTCTGAACCTGACATTGAATGAAGCTCCCTCAAAGAACCTGAACCAGAACCAGACTGAGGAAGTTGCTCATACAGAGAACCTTCTTGTTGCAGACAATGATGATCCTATACAGAACTTTCTTGCTGCAAATAACCATCATCCTATACAAACTTTCTTGCTGCAGATAACCATAATCATAATCATGCATGTTTTTGTGCATTTTCTCGTTTTCTTGTTTTAGAAACTGCTTATTTATATGATCTTCTTTTTCTTGAATTTGCAAGTTAGTCATGCTTGTACTTTTATAGTTTTCTTGCGTTAGATAATGATGATTTTAACGATCTTTATGTTAATTGCCTGTTCTTGAATTTGGAAATTCCTCACGCTGTTAATCATTTTTTCTTGATAGGTTTTTCATGTTGATAGTTACATTTTTAGCCATTGTATTACTACATTTTCACTTATTTTGCTAGGTGTTTTGGAATTACTACAGTTCTTACATTACTATGATCTTTCCTCACATTGTATTTGTTTTTAATTTCTGTTTATCATTTTTGTTATCATTTTTTTGTAGCCTCTTCATTGAGGAATTAGAAGACAGACAAAGTGTAATACAGAAAAAGATAACCAAATTGGAATAAAAGCTGGAAGACTATAAGAGGGAAATGGATGTCATAGATAGCCATATGGAAAATCTAAGTAGTCAAGGTAATAATAGATCTTTGTAGCTTATTTTAAATTTTCACTTTTTGTTTAGTGAAACTTATATTTTGTTTGATTTTGCAGAAGTTGATGATGACGATGTTTCAAGAAATAATGAAGAGGATGATGATTATAACTGCTGCCCGAATGATGACGACGATGATGACGGTAATTGTAGCAGTTGGTACCAAAATCATGATGAAGCTGGTGATTACAACGGTTGGTACCAATATCACGATGAAATTGGTGATTACAATAGTTGGTACCAACATCATGAGGAAGACGATGAACACAACAGTTTGGACCAACAGTATGCTCCCGTACAGAACCTTTATCTTGCTGCAGATAACCATGATCATGCTCTGAACCTGACATTGAATGAAGCTCCCTCAAAGAACCTGAACCAGAACCAGACTGAGGAAGTTGCTCATACAGAGAACCTTCTTGTTGCAGACAATGATGATCCTATACAGAACTTTCTTGCTGCAAATAACCATCATCCTATACAAACTTTTCTTGCTGCAGATAACCATAATCATAATCAGGCATGTTTTTGTGCATTTTCTCGTTTTCTTGTTTTAGAAACTGCTTATTTATATGATCTTCTTTTTCTTGAATTTGCAAGTTAGTCATGCTTGAATTTTTATAGTTTTCTTGCGTTAGATAATGATGATTTTAACGATCTTTATGTTAATTGCCTGTTCTTGAATTTGGAAATTCCTCACGCTGTTAATCATTTTTTCTTGATAGGTTTTTCATGTTGATAGTTACATTTTTAGCCATTGTATTACTACATTTTCACTTATTTTGCTAGGTGTTTTGGAATTACTAAATGTTACAGTTCTTACATTACTATGATCTTTCCTCACATTGTATTTGTTTTTAATTTCTGTTTATCATTTTTGTTATCATTTTTTTGTAGCCTCTTCATTGAGGAATTAGAAGACAGACAAAGTGTAATACAGAAAAAGAAAACCAAATTGAATAAAAGCTGGAAGACTATAAGAGGGAAATGGATGTCATAGATAGCCATATGGAAAATCTAAGTAGTCAAGGTAATAATAGATCTTTGTAGCATATTTTAAATTTTCACTTTTAGTTTAGTGAAACTTATATTTTGTTTGCTTTTGCAAAAGTTGATGATGACGATGTTTCAAGAAATAATGAAGAGGATGATGATTATAACTGCTGCCCGAATGATGACGACGATGATGACGGTGATTGTAGCAGTTGGTACCAACACCATGATGAAGCTGGTGATTACAACGGTTGGTACCAATATCACGATGAAGCTGGTGATTACAATAGTTGGTACCAACATCATGAGGAAGACGATGAACACAATAGTTTGGACCAACAGTATGCTCTTTTACAGAACCTTTACCTTGCTGCAGATAACCATGATCATGCACTGAACCTGACATTGAATGAAGCTCCCTCAAAGAACCTGAACCAGAACCAGACTGAGCAAGTTGCTCATACTGAGAACCTTCTTGCTGCAGATAACGATGATCCTATACAGAACTTCTTGCTGCAAATAACCATCATCCTATACAGAACTTTCTTGCTGCAGATAACCATAATCATAATCATGCATGTTTTTGTGCATTTTCTCGTTTTCTTGTTTTAGAAACTGCTTATTTATATGATCTTCTTTTTCTTGAATTTGCAAGTTAGTCATGCTTGCATTTTTATAGTTTTTCTTGCGTTAGATAATGATGATTTTAACGATCTTTATGTTAATTGCCTGTTCTTGAATTTGGAAATTCCTCACGCTGTTATCATTTTTTCTTGATAGGTTTTTCATGTTGATAGTTACATTTTTAGCCATTGTATTACTACATTTCACTTATTTTGCTAGGTGTTTTGGAATTACTAAATGTTACAGTTCTTACATTACTATGATCTTTCCTCACATTGTATTTGTTTTTTAATTTCTGTTTATCATTTTTGTTATCATTTTTTTGTAGCCTCTTCATTGAGGAATTAGAAGACAGACAAAGTGTAATACAGAAAAAGAAAACCAAATTGGAATAAAAGCTGGAAGACTATAAGAGGGAAATGGATGTCATAGATAGCCATATGGAAAATCTAAGTAGTCAAGGTAATAATAGATCTTTGTAGCATATTTTAAATTTTCACTTTTAGTTTAGTGAAACTTATATTTTGTTTGCTTTTGCAGAAGTTGATGATGACGATGTTTCAAGAATAATGAAGAGGATGATGATTATAACTGCTGCCCGAATGATGACGACGATGATGACGGTGATTGTAGCAGTTGGTACCAACACCATGATGAAGCTGGTGATTACAACGGTTGGTACCAATATCACGATGAAGCTGGTGATTACAATAGTTGGTACCAACATCATGAGGAAGACGATGAACACAATAGTGTTGGACCAACAGTATGCTCTTTTACAGAACCTTTACCTTGCTGCAGATAACCATGATCATGCACTGAACCTGACATTGAATGAAGCTCCCTCAAAGAACCTGAACCAGAACCAGACTGAGCAAGTTGCTCATACTGAGAACCTTCTTGCTGCAGATAACGATGATCCTATACAGAACTTTCTTGCTGCAAATAACCATCATCCTATACAGAACTTTCTTGCTGCAGATAACCATAATCATAATCATGCATGTTTTTTGTGCATTTTCTCGTTTCTTGTTTTAGAAACTGCTTATTTATATGATCTTCTTTTTCTTGAATTGGCAAGTTAGTCATGCTTGCATTTTTATAGTTTTCTTGCGTTAGATAATGATGATTTTAACGATCTTTATGTTAATTGCCTGTTCTTGAATTTGAAATTCCTCACGCTGTTAATCATTTTTTCTTGATAGGTTTTTCATGTTGATAGTTACATTTTTAGCCATTGTATTACTACATTTTCACTTATTTTGCTAGGTGTTTTGGAATTACTAAATGTTACAGTTCTTACATTACTATGATCTTTCCTCACATTGTATTGGTTTTAATTTCTGTTTATCATTTTTGTTATCATTTTTTTGTAGCCTCTTCATTGAGGAATTAGAAGACAGACAAGTGTAATACAGAAAAAGAAAACCAAATTGGAATAAAAGCTGGAAGACTATAAGAGGGAAATGGATGTCATAGATAGCCATATGGAAAATCTAAGTAGTCAAGGTAATAATAGATCTTTGTAGCATATTTTAAATTTTCACTTTTAGTTTAGTGAAACTTATATTTTGTTTGCTTTTGCAGAAGTTGATGATGACGATGTTTCAAGAAATAATGAAGAGGATGATGATTATAACTGCTGCCCGAATGATGACGACGATGATGACAGTGATTGTAGCAGTTGGTACCAACACCATGATGAAGCTGGTGATTACAACGGTTGGTACCAATATCACGATGAAGCTGGTGATTACAATAGTTGGTACCAACATCATGAGGAAGACGATGAACACAATAGTTTGGACCAACAGTATGCTCCCATACAAAACCTTTATCTTGCTGCAGATAACCATGATCATGCACTGAACCTGACATTGAATGAAGCTCCCTCAAAGAACCTGAACCAGAACCAGACTGAGGAAGTTGCTCATACAGAGAACCTTCTTGTTGCAGATAATGATGATCCTATACAAAACTTTCTTGCTGCAAATAACCATCATCCTAGACAGAACTTTCTTGCTGCAGATAACCATAATCATAATCATGCAGTGTTTTTGTGCATTTTCTCGTTTTCTTGTTTTAGAAACTGCTTATTATATCATCTTCTTTTTCTTGAATTTGCAAGTTAGTCATGCTTGCATTTTATAGTTTTCTTGCGTTAGATAATGATGATTTTAACGATCTTTATGTTAATTGCCTGTTCTTGAATTTGCAAATTCCTCACGCTGTTAATCATTTTTTCTTGATAGGTTTTTCATTTTGATGATTACATTTTTAGCCATTGTATTACTACATTTTCACTGATTTTTCTAGGTGTTTTGGAATTACTAAATGTTACAGTTCTTACATTACTATGATCTTTCATCACATAGTATTTGTTTTTAATTTCTGTTTATCATTTTTGTTATCATTTTTTTGTAGCTTCCTCATCGAGGAATTCGAAGAAAAACAACGTCTAATACAAAAAACGATAACCAATTTGGAACAAAAGCTGGAGGACTATAAGAGGGAAATGGATGTCATAGATAGCCATATGGAAAATCTAAGTAGTCAGGGTAATAATAGATCTTTGTAACTTATTTTAAATTTTCACTTTTAGTTTAGTGAAACTTATATTTTGTTTGATTTTGCAGAAGTTGATGATGACGAAGTTTCAAGAAATAATGAGTAGGATGATGATTATAACTACTACCCGAATGATGACGACGATGATGACGGTGTTGTAGCAGTTGGTACCAACACCATGATGAAGTTGGTGATTACAACGGTTGGTACCAATATCACGTTGAAGCTGGTGATTACAATAGTTGGTACCAACATCATGAGGAAGACGATGAACACAATAGTTTGGACCAACAGTATGCTCTTTTACAGAACCTTTACCTTGCTGCAGATAACCATGATCATGCACTGAACCTGACATTGAATGAAGCTCCCTCAAAGAACCTGAACCAGAACCAGACTGAGCAAGTTGCTCATACTGAGAACCTTCTTGCTGCAGATAACGATGATCCTATACAGAACTTTCTTGCTGCAAAAAGCATCATCCTATACAGAACTTTCTTGCTGCAGATAACCATAATCATAATCATGCATGTTTTTGTGCATTTTCTCGTTTTCTTGTTTT